>NC_056453.1:24586088-24678588 GCF_018296145.1 Oncorhynchus tshawytscha
CCTGCAACCCGCCTCACCCAATGTGGCGTGGATCTGCTTTTTTTCCCTAAGGTATTTATATTTACTTCAGATCTGGAATCCCTCAACTGAAGCTAGCCAGCTAAGCAAACCATTGCCAGCGGTCATCAGCTAACCTTCAGCTCGGAAAGCTCTCGTCAGTTCGAACAACGTGACTCTAACCAGAGCATAACGGACCTGTTATTTTTATCCCCGGATTCCTACCGCAAACGGAACATTTTCATCTGGATCTTCACAACTAGCTAACCGCAATCCCGGATGACTACTCCTGGCTAGCGTTTCCATCCCAGAGCAAGCTTGAAGCTAGCCCGGCCAGGGCTCCTGTGCTACCACCGAAGCATACTCCTGGGCTACAATATCGGCCTGCTAGCTACCTAGAGCTATTTGGAACCCTACTAATTCCACGACTGGTCTATCGACGTCACCGCACGAAGAGGCAAAAACAGACTTACCCCCATCGCGACATCCTCCCCCCCAAAGGCTAATGCTTGCTTGCTAACCCGGTCTGCTAACTGCTAAACTGCCGGGCCCTGGTCTGCTAACTGCTAGCTTGCCTGCCCGGTCTGCTAACTGCTAGCCCTTGCTAACTGCTTGCTTGCTAACCAGGTCTGCTAACTGCTAGCTTGCCTGCCCGGTCTGCTAACTGCTAGCCTTTGCTAACTGCTTGCTTGCTAACCAGGTCTGCTAACTGCTAGCTTGCCTGCCCGGTCTGCTAACTGCTAGCCTTTGCTAACTGCTTGCTTGCTAACCCGGTCTGCTAACTGCTAGCTTTCCCTGGTCTACTAACTGCTAGCCCATGCTAACTGCTTGCTTGCTAACCCGGCCTGCTAACTGCTAGCTTGCCCTGGTCTACTAGCTGCTAGCTTGTTTAGCTCCGGCTTGCTAACTGTTAGCCTGCTAACTGTCTGAATCGCCGTGTCCCCAGCCAGCCCAACCACTCACTGGACCCATATGTTCACTTGGCTACGGCATTGCCTCTCTCTAATATCAATATGCCTCATCCATTACTGTCCTGGTTTAGTGATTACTGTCTTATTTCACTGTAGAGCCTCTAGCCCTGCTCAATATGCCTTAACCAACCATGTTGTTCCACCTCCTACATATGCGATGACATCACCTGGTTTAAACATCTCTAGAGACTATATCTCTCTCTTCATTACTCAATGCCTGGGTTTACCTCCAATGTACTCACATCCTACCTTACCTTTGTCTGTACACTATGCTTTGAATATATGTTATCGTGCCCAGAAACCTGCTCCTTTTACTCTCTGTTCTGAACGTGCTAGACGGCCAGTTCGTATAGTCTTTAGCCGTACCCTTATCCTACTTCTCCTCTGTTCCTCTGGTGATGTGGAGGTTAATCCAGGTCCTGCAGTGCCTAGCTCCACTCCCACCCCCCAGGTGCTCTCATTTGTTGACTTCTGTAAATGTAAAAGCCTTGGTTTCATGCATGTTAACATTAGAAGCCTACTCCCTAAGTTTGTTTTACTCACTGCTTTAGCACACTCTGCCAACCCAGATGTCTTAGCCGTGTCTGAATCCTGGCTTAGGAAAACCACCAAAATCCCTGAAATCTCCATTGCTAACTATAACGTTTTCCGCCAAGATAGAACTGCCAAAGGGGGCGGTGTTGCAATCTACTGCAAAGATACCCTGCAGAGTTCTGTCTTACTATCCAGATCTGTACCCAAACAATTTGTGCTTCTACTTCTAAAAATTCACCTTTCCAGAAACAAGTCTCTCACTGTTGCCGCTTGCTATAGACCTCCCTCTGCCCCCAGCTGTGCCCTCGATACTATATGTGAACTGATTGCCCCCCATCTATCTTCTGAGCTCGTGCTACTAGGTGACCTAAACGGGAACATGCTTAACACCCCGGCCATCCTACAAACTAAGCTTGATGCCCTCAATCTCACACAAATTATCAATGAACCTAACAGGTACAACCCCAAATCAGTAAACACGGGCACCCTCATAGATGTCATCCTAACTAATTCGCCCTCCAAATACACCTCTGCTGTTTTCAATCAAGATCTCAGCGATCACTGCTTCATTGCCTGCATCCGTAATGGGTCTGCGACCAAACTACCACCCCTCATCACTGTCAAACGCTCCCTGAAACACTTCTGCGAGCAGGCCTTTCTAATCGACCTGGCCGGGGTATCCTGGAATGACATTGACCTCATCCCGTCAGTAAATGATGCCTGGCTATTCTTTAAAAGTGCCTTCCTCACCATCTTAAATAAGCATGCCCCTCTCAAAAAATGTAGAACTAGGAATAGATATAGTCCTTGGTTCACACCAGACCTGTCTGCCCTTCACCAGCACAAAAACATCCTGTGGCGTTCTGCATTAGCATCAATAGCCCCCGTGATATGCAACTTTTCAGGGAAGTTAGTAACAAATATACACAGGCAGTTAGAAAAGCTAAGGCAAGCTTTTTCAAACAGAAATTTGCATCCTGTAGTACTAACTCAAAAAAGTTCTGGGACACTGTAAAGTCCATGGAGAATAAGAGCACCTCATCCCAGCTACCCACTGCTCTGAGGCTAGGAAACACTGTCACCACCGATAAATCCACTATAATTGAGAATTTCAATAAGCATTTCTCTACGGCTGGCCATGCTTTCCACATGGCTACCCCTACCCCGGTCAACTGCCCGGCACCCTCCACAGCAACCCGCCAAAGCCCCCACCATTTCTCCTTTACCCAAATCCAGATAGCCGATGTTCTGAAAGAGCTGCAAAATCTGGACCCCTACAAATCAGCCGGGCTAGACAATCTGGACCCTCTCTTTCTAAAATGATCTGCCGAAATTGTTGCAACACCTATTACTAGCCTGTTCAACCTCTCTTTCGTATCGTCTGAGATTCCCAAACATTGGAAAGCTGCCGCGGTCATCCCCCTCTTCAAAGGGGGTGACACTCTGGACCCAAACTGCTACAGACCTATATCTATCCTACCCTGTCTTTCTAAGGTCTTCGAAAGCCAAGTTAACAAACAGATTACTGACCATTTCGAATCCCACCATACCTTCTCCGCTATGCAATCTGGTTTCAGAGCTGGTCATGGGTGCACCTCAGCCATGCTCAAGGTTCTAAACGACATCATAACCGCCATCGATAAGAGACATTACTGTGCAGCCGTATTCATCGACCTGGCCAAGGCTTTCAACTCTGTCAATCACAACATTCTTATTGACAGAATCGACAGCCTTGGTTTCTCAAATGATTGCCTCGCCTGGTTTACCAACTACTTCTCTGATAGAGTTCAGTGTGTCAAATCGGAGGGCCTGTTGTCTGGACCTCTGACAGTCTCTATGGGTGTGTCACAGGGTTCAATTCTTGCGCTGACTCTCTTTTCTGTATACATCAATGATGTTGCTCTTGCTGCTGGTGATTCTCTGATCCACCTCTACGCAGACGACACCATTCTGTATACTTCTGGCCCCTCCTGGGACACTGTGTTAACTAACCTCCAGACGAGCTTCAATGCCATACAACTCTCCGTCCGTGGCCTCCAACTGCTCTTAAACGCAAGTAAAACTAAATGCATGCTTTTTAAATCGATCGCTGCCCGCACCTGCTCGCCCGTCCAGCATCACTACTCTGGACGGCTCTGACTTAGAATACGTGGACAACTACAAATACCTGGGTGTCTGGTTAAACTGTAAACTCTCCTTCCAGACTCACATTAAGCATCTCCAATCCAAAATCTAGAATCGGCTTCCTATATCGCAACAAAGCATCCTTCACTCATGCTGCCAAACATACCCTCGTAAAACTGACCATCCTACCGATCCTCGACTTCGGTGATGTCATCTATAAAATAGCCTCCAACACTCTACTCAACAAACTGGATGCAGTCTATCACAGTGCCATCCGTTTTGTCACCAAAGCCCCATACACTACCCACCATTGCGACCTGTATGCTCTCGTTGGTTGGCCCTCGCTTCATACTCGTTGCCAAACCCACTGGCTACGGGTTATCTACAAGTCTCTGCTAGGTAAAGCCCCGCCTTATCTCAGCTCACTGGTCACCATAGCAGCACCCTCTCGTAGCATGTGCTCCAGCAGGTATATCTCACTGGTCACCCCCAAAGCCAATTCCTATTTCTACTGTATTATTGACTGTATTTTTTGTTTATTCCATGTGTAACTCTGTGTTGTTGTATGTGTCGAATTGCTACGCTTTATCTTGGCCAGGTCGCAGTTGGAAATGAGAACTTGTTCTCAACTAGCCTACCTGGTTAAATAAAGGTCAAATTAAAATAAAATAAATAACTAAATAAAAACTGGGCTCACCACTGGACAGAGGTTTTGCTCTTTCAACACTGTCATTGTGTGTGTCCAAATGTCACCTTTTATATAGTGCACTAATTTTGACCAAAGAGAAGTGCACTATATAGGGACTAGGGTGCCATTTAAGATGGGAGAAAATCGTATGCTTTAGGGTGCCCGTAGGGTGCCATAATGGTGCTTTGTGGTTCTAAGTAGAACTATTTACTTATAACTACTCTTGAAATGTGCTGTAGTCAATACAGGTTGCTGGTTAGTGCTCAATGAAGGCCCTAACTATACTCTATTTGGATAAATCAGTGTTTCTTTCATCTTCATGGTGAAAGCAATAACAGTTCCAACTGGACTTTAATGTACATTAAGTAGCAGTATGCTTGCCCTTAGAGATGTACAAATCAAACGATTTAAAAACAAATTCCATGGCGTGCTGTGCTCTCACACTCCTCTGAGCGCTGCTAGCTGGCCCTAGGGGGTTCTGCTGTATGTGATAACACATGTCTTGCCTCAATTTGCTCAGCGCTGAAATAACCACGGAACACTTAGCATCTTGTCTCTTGTCATGTTTGTAATTGTTTACAGCAACCCAAATACAAAACAGAACAGAAAAATAAAGACAAACAAATTGCTCAGCGCTGAAATAACCACGGAACACTTAGCATCTTGTTTCTTGTCATGTTTGTAATTGTTTACAACAACCAAGCAGAAAACAAAACAGAAAAATGAAAGACAATACGCAATGATTAGTCATTGTACAAAACAATACCAGTATTAACAAGAGTCATAATTGGACAAATTATCTGAATTACTCACGCTGGATACAGTGATAGAACAGGAGAAGGCAAATCAGCATAGACATGTCTGAATAGCAGTGTGTTTGTGTCTATGTATTTTATCAGTGGTGAATCACTTGTGCATATGAATGAACAAAGTAAACAGCTTTCGCAATAGATGGTTGTTAATGGACTGCAATGTTACTAGGTTACAAACTGTCCATAGGCCGGAGACAAAAACGCACTTGGACTTCTTTCCTCTCAGTGTGTCATGCATGCCAAACTGTTTTGGCTGGTTTTCTTTCATTCTTAGTTGGTGTGTGTTTGTGTGTGTGATTGTGTGTGTCTGTTTGCTAATGATGTCAAACACTAACATCTGCATGCATTCTCTGATAGAGGATGGTTGGCCTTGCGAGAGATGATCAGAGAAGAGATTGGGTATGAAATATGGAGATGGGGGGAGATACAGACACGAACATAGTGAGAGAAAGAGAGCGGGAGATAGAGAGAGAGATGGGTAGAAATTAGTCTTGGCTTTATAGGCTAGGGGAATGGATTGGGAAAGTGTGAGTGTTGCTGGTGAGAGACTGACAGACAGCCAAGGAAACAGATGTGCATTAAATTAGCCAAGGCTGAGGAATGTGGCCTGGCTATAGGGTCGTAGAGAGACCCCAGCTTTGCAACCTGATCTCCCTAGCCTCGGCCATGGCATAACCCTTTCTGCTGTGATCCCCGAACACACACACACGCACACACAATGGAACGTTCTCCCTCCGCCTCTGCTATGGTCCAATCAGCCCAGAATAGAACACATCGGGGGCCAGGCAGGCAAGGGCCTGAGCTACCCACTAACCAGACATTTCTGCTCCCTACTGTACAGCACTGCGCCCTTCATTAGTGTGACCCAGCCATATGGCCAGCAGTCACCATAATTATTCCCCCCTCAACCGCAGTTGAAATGTCTCTCTTTCCTCCTCCTCTTCCTCCTCCGCTGACTCTAGGCCATCTAAAATACAGGCTGTCTCTGTGTTGCAGACAATGCTCTTTGCACATGGAATTAAAACCTGACACTTCTCCTGACCTCCCAGAACAGAACCGGGTGTTCTTTTCTTCTCTATCCTCTCCTCTCTGTCTCACATTGGACAAGATGTGTAATGTGGCTGTCTGTGGTTTACACCTTCTGCTCTTCTGGTCTCACCTTTTCCTTTATGCATGAGCACGTTCTCTGTCGTTTTCTTCTTTCTGTCTCTGTTGCTCTCTCTCTCTCGCTCTCTCTCACACGCGCGAGCATGCACACACACACACACACACACATTTACCATCTCTGTCACTGTCTTCCACCTCTCTCTGTCCATATATGTTGCACCTGTTTTCCCTGTTGCCCTATGTCCCATGGTTGGTACAGTTGGTATTATCTCACATTATCAGACATGGGATAACTGTAGTTTTAACTATGCTTTGTGGAAAGTAACTACACTGAACAAAAATATAAACGCAGCATGTAAAGTCTTGGTCACATGTTTCATGAGCTGAAATTAACGATCCCAGACATTTTCCATATGCAAAAAAGGTTATTTCTCCCAAATGAGGTGCACAAATTTGTTTACATTCCTGTTAGTGAGCGTTTCTCCTTTGCCAAGATAATCCATCCACCTGACAGGTGTGGCATATCAAGAAGCTGATTAAACAGCATGATCATTACACATGTGCACCCTGTGCTGGGGACAATAAAAGGCCACTCTAAAATGTGAAGTTTTGTCACACTTGCAGGAGATCTGCATGGAGGAATGGGCCAAAATACCAGCAACAGTGTGTGAAAACCTTGTGAAGACTTACAGAAAACTTTTGACCCTTGTCATTGCCAACAAAGGGTATATAACAAAGTATTGAGATAAACTTTTGTTATTGACCAAATACTTATTTTCCACCATAATTTGCAAATAAATTCATTAAAAATCCTACAATGTGATTTTCTGGATTTTATTTCTCATTTTGTCTGTCATAGTTGAAGTGTACCTATGATGAAAATTACAGGCCTCTCTCATCTTTTTAAGCGGGAGAACTTGCACAATTGGTGGCTGACTAAATACTTTTTTGCCCCACTGTATAACACATTTCTATGTGAATTTGGTCAGGTTACATATTTCAGCTTTAATTCTAGGCTATAAACTATATTAAGATGAATATCTAAGAGCCCTCCAAACCATGTGCTAATGATCACATACTACTTAGACTAATTCAAATGCAAATGTTTGTTTTCAAATAACTTGCATATATTCAAATACCTTCAAATATTATTTGGTTTTCTGACAGGTTTCAAAATACTTTCTAATATAATGTGTTTTTATGTAATCTGTATTTGAATATCAAAAGAAATGTGACTTGTTTCAGGAAACTAGGCGTATGTCGCGTGTCACTACTTCACAGGAGAGCCATTTGAACGTAAACTTTAAAATAAAATTAAAAAGCGTTTTTTGTCAGAAATGCCTTCTGGAACATGTGAACTTTGATGTGCCTTAATAACAAACTTGTATGCAATCTGTAAATGTGAATAGAATTGTTAAATGACAAACTTAGTTGGTTTAGCCACAGAAAAAGCCAGCAACCTTCCCTCTAGCCATGATTGGCTGAGATAATGAATTGACTGGACATGTCGATAGATGAGTTTGGATTTGTCTGCCATGTAATACACTTCTGTCTATATCATGAGGTGGTCAGTTTGTGTAGGTAATCCTTTCTAACGCAAGTTTTTTTCAAATATATCACATAGTAGAACTGCATAAGTGATGCTCTCCACTTTCTGGAGGACAGAGTTTTGAAATCAGTGCAATTAGAGTGTGACAGCTAAGGAGATTCTGACGTTTGATTGCAAATATGCAGACGGATTGAAAAGAGAACACAGGAGACTGTTGTATAAAACACCTGTCTCTGGCTTACATCTTCAAACTAAGGGCAACCATGGCCTCCATGACAGAGAGGGAGAAGTGTCTATCCACGGGTAAGATAGTCTAGCTAGCTACAGTTTCAGATATTACATATTTCTAATTTGGTCAGAAAGTCGTTTTAATTTCAAGTTAAAGTGTACTGGTAGCTATCTAGCTAAAGTTAGCTGGCTGGCTCGCTAGCTAACATTATGTGTATGATATGTGGAGTTATATTATTCGTATCTCAGAGCCATTTGCATTGCTAGTTATAGCGTAATGTTAGCTAGCTAACATTGAACCTGGTTGGTTAGCCACCCACAGATTCATGCAGGGTAGTAATGATATGAGTTGGGATTAGGGTTAATTGTTTAGCTAGCTAGCTACATGTCTAAACAAAATACTAAACTATGCAGGTAATGATTTCAATAGAATGTTCATGATGTCCCTGCGACAACTGTCAACAGACAACCCTACTCCTCAGCCAGAGCGTCCAGTGTGGCTCTGAACGCTCCGAGAGCGAAACGCTATGAATTTACAAACAGACAATCTGATAACACTCTGAGTTTACGAACGCCCAGAGTGCACTCTGAGCACACTCTGGCACTCTAGATTAAATGTACAAATACACCCGTAGTATAAATGAACTTTTAGTCTTGAAATATTTGGTTGTTTAGTACATGGCCTCACATGTCTATCCTTAAAGAGATGGGTGGGGCTAAGGATTTAGGGGTGTGAACGATGCTCAATGGGTGTAGACAAAGAAGAGCTCTCCAGTAGGTGTACCCAACATTCAAGCGACATTTTCTCAAAAGTGAGGTTACAATTTATCAACTTTGAAAGCAGAATTACTTTCCCATTGTTCCTCAACTGTAGTGTATGCTATGCCATTTTCTAGCCCTGAGCCTCTGTTTGTCTGCCTGTCTCTATCTGTCTGTCTGTATGTATCGATCTCTCTCCATCTCTCTCTCCTTACATGTGTTGCGTCACATTATCATAAAGGGCATTAATAAAGGTCATTCAATCTATATGTAAAACACTGGCACTGACAACGCAGGGGCCGGCCGGCGAGAGACGGGAGAGAGAGAGCAATCGGCCGGAGCACCTGGGTACTCATTATTAAAACAAACCACAGAGAGTCAGTACCATTCCCCTGCATTGTGCTGACATCCAGGGCTACATGGGCCAATCCCTAGCCAGGTTCGTTGGGGCGCTCACCTGACCTGCGTAGGTAGGATACCGCAAATTGGAGCGCCGTCTGTGTTGGGGATTTGTTTTTCCTCACATGGCACATTCCATAAAGCCAGTAATGGTTCAACTCAGAACATTAGCGAAAGTGAGCGCTGAGGTGCTGTAACCTCCATTACTGATGTTGTTATAGAAGTGATTTAGCTGGGAATAGGGTTTTGGGATGGGTAATTTGATAGGTAATACCATCACGTTAAGTCCATGAAATTGAACAGGTAGGTGTTTAGAGAGGCTGCTGTTCCTGGGATTACTCTTCTGCTCCATGTAATATATACTTTAGATAGGCAACATTGGTTGGGATTACATTATTGACCCGTGTATATGTAATGTATACCTACAACATGTGCAAGTTAAGATGTGGGTACAGTATAGTGAATGGGGACTGACAAGCATCCAGCCAGCCACTGCCCTGCTTGACTTACACTGTAATGAAAAACTGTACATTTTATGGTAATTTGGGGTATTATTAAGAGTAACATACTCTGAAATGTTTTACTGCAGCATACTGTAAAGTATGGTGCATTGTGGGAAAATGCTGTGGGAAGGACAAATAATTGCTGTATTTCGAATGGTACTGTAATTCCACTCCACAGAATACAGTACCGTACCGTATCTTTGGAGCGCCACAAACCCTTTGACCACTAGTGGGTGCATGGTATTGTTGTTTCTGGCTAATTAACTATTTTGAGGTGTGCCTTGTAAGAGGCTATATTTGTTGCACCCATGAGTGAGAACGATGTACCAATTTAACTCCTATGTGGTTATAATGTCCCATCAATTTGTGGAGTGGACCGATTGGAGTGGCTGCAAGTCTTTAATCTTTAATGTTTGGGCATGTTGCCATGTCCTGTTGGTTTGTTTTGCCCTGTAGTTGCTGTCAGTTTGGAAGCCTTTGTTAAGGCCTGTAAAAGTTCAGGTGATATAAAACAAAAAATATTTGTTAGTATACTGTAATTTTTTTCACCTTTATTTAACCAGGTAGGCTAGTTGAGAACAAGTTTTCATTTACAACTGCAACCTGGCCAAGATAAAGCATAGCAGTGTGAACAGACAACAAGACAGAGATACACATGGAGTAAACAATAAACAAGTCAATAACACAGTAGAAAGAAAAAAATAGTCTATATACATTGTGTGCAAAAGGCATGAGGAGGTAGGCGAATAATTACAATTTTGCAGATTAACACTGGAGTGATAAATGATCAGATGGTCGTGTGCAGGTAGAGATACTTGTGTGCAAAAGAGCAGAAAAGTAAATACATAAACAGTATGGGGATGAGGTAGGTAAATTGGGTGGGCTATTTACCAATGGACTATGTACAGCTGCAGCGATCGGTTAGCTGCTCAGATAGCAGATGTTTGAAGTTGGTGAGGGAGATAAAAGTCTCCAACTTCAGCGATTTTTGCAATTCGTTCCAGTCACAGGCAGCAGAGAACTGGAAGGAAAGGCAGCCAAATGAGGTGTTGGCTTTAGGGATGATCAGTGAGATACACCTGCTGGAGCGCGTGCTAGGGGTGGGTGATGCCATCGTGACCAGTGAACTGAGATAAGGCAGAGCTTTACCTAGCATGGACTTGTAGATGACCTGGAGCCAGTGGGTCTGGTCTAATATGTATACACTTTACCTAGCAGCCAACCTTCTTGGACTATTCTTTTGTAAGTACATTTAAAGTACTCTGAAACCCCTCCCCAATGAATGTATTCATCCATTAATTAATTCAGATTTTTTTTCCCCCACCTTTATTTAACCAGGTAGGCAAGTTGAGAACAAGTTCTCATTTACAACTGCGACCTGGCCAAGATAAAGCAAAAAAGCAGTTCGACACATATAACAACACAGAGTCACACATGGAGTAAAACAAACATACAGTCAATATTACAGTAGAAAAATAAGTCTATATACAATGTGAGCAAATGAGGTGAGAAAGGGAGGTAAAGGCAATTCATAGGCCATGGTGGTGAAGTAAATACAATATAGCAATTAAAACACTGGAATGGTAGATTTGACAGTAGATGAGTGTGCAAAGTAGAAGTACTGTGGTGCAAAGGAGCAAAATAAATAAATACAGTAGGGGAAGAGGTAGTTGTTTGGGCTATTTATAGATGGGCTATGTACAGGTGCAGTGATCTGTGAGCTGCTCTGACAGCTGGTGCTTAAAGCTAGTGAGGGAGATAAGTGTTTCCAGCTTCAGTGATTTTTGCAGTTCGTTCCAGTCATTGGCAGCAGAGAACTGGAAGAAGAGGCGGCCAAAGGAGGAATTGGTTTTGGGGGTGACAAGTGAGATACACCTGCTGGAACGGGTGCTACGGGTGGGTGCAGCTATGGTGACCAGCGAGCAGAGATAAGGCGGGACTTTAACTAGCAGGGTCTTGTAGATGACCTGGAGCCAGTGGCGACGAGTATGAAGCGAGGGCCAGCCAAGAGCGTACAGGTCGCAGTGGTGGGTAGTATATGGGGCTTTGGTGACAAAATGGATGGCACTGTGATAGACTGCATCCAATTTGTTGAGTAGGGTGTTGGAGGCTATTTTGTAAATGACATGTGGAGGATCAGTAAGATGGTCAGTTTTACGAGGGTGTGTTTGGCAGCATGAGTGAGGGATGCTTTGTTGCGAAATAGGAAGCCAATTCTAGATTGAACTATTTAATTATGATTATGGAAGCATTCACTTTTTTTTTACAGGACAATTTTACGGTATTGTACTGTGTGTCATGGCACAGTACCTGCTTTGATAGCATGTTTATATTATTGTAGGTGTACTGTAATATGAAATACACCATTTTACTTGCCACTGAGCTGCCTATAAGATACTGTCGCATTCACAGTAACACCTATACAGTGTCGGACTGTTGTGGAGCTCCCTCCCTTTTCATCTGTCAATCATGCTATTATCCTGTAACAGTGCAACAGTGACTGTTGATCTGTCATGGGTGACACACAGCACAGTAATGTCATCATCATAATAAGCCCCAATTTACTCCTGAATGACAGCGAACTAGATTTGAATTGACTGACTCATTTCCGTTTTGCGGTAACATATTGAGTTCATTGCCACCAAACAAAGGACGGACGAGCCACACAATGTATTTGTTTTCCTGTTCTATAGCATTGTTTTGTGCTCTGTTTTTGTCTTTCTTTTTTTGTCTTTCATTCCCATGAATAAATCATGGTGACATCCATAATTTAGACGAGCCGGAGATTTACACGGCGCTCTTTGTCAGTGAGTTTTGTTTGGTGGCATATTCAATAATTGTTTAATATATCAAATTGACTGGGTGCCTGAGCCTGGTGGTAGGACTCTCCGCAACAATGCTGCTGCTAACCTGTGATGTGGCGGCGGCCACAGCGTCTCACACTAAGACACTCCCAACAGTAGGAAAGACTATACATGTCCCAAATGGCACCCTATTCCCATTATAGTGCACTACCTTCGACCAGGGCCCAGCACTATAAAGGAAATAGGGTGCTATTTGGAACAAAACTCTAAAAGGCTCTGCCAGGGAACTTTCCCCCAGCCTCCCCCTGAACCTATAAATCTCAATTTAGTTATTGGCTAAAACACTTCTTGGAAAAGTTAGCCAGCCCAACGTCTGAAGACCCTGGCTATTCAAGTACACTCTTAAGGTTGTTCACAGTGGGGACACTACCCTGCTCTGTTGGCCTCCGCATGCACACACACACATGCACACTCACGCACACACACCACCCCTGCTTTTGATTAGCAAAATCTGGTGTGTGCCTAAATGTGCGTGTTTGTGTTTTAGTTGTTTTGTTTGTGCAACACAAATATGTGAATGTATTGGTATACATGTACTTTACAGGTTCATGAAAAATACAAAACCAAAAAAGCTTTTCTGCATTTAGAAATTGACATCAATAAGCCACAGTTGTGTAGTTTCTTTGTGTATTCACCAGCGCACCTCTGAGTTACATTGAAATGCAGCAGCTTGGGGACAAAGCATTGTTTTTCTCTCATCTGAATAATGATTAGCCGTGATAACTCAACGTTGACTTCCTGGCTCAATCCCCAAGAAAATGCAATGCAATAAAATGTGTTCCTTCCTTAGGCATCCATTTACCCAACAGCCATTGTGCTACTCCTGAGTGTGTGACCAAAGGGAATGTGGCGTGCGTGCCAACTTGCATTTAATGAACTTCTTCCTTCCCTCCATTAAATCCCCTACCTTCATAAACTCTAACTTTTTTTCTGTTCATTCCCCATCCTCGTTTCTCTTCACAACCAAACATAACTGTTCCACTGCATGCATATTGTGGTGCATCCAGGTAATTTCAAATGCATTATTCAAATGTATGATTGTGAATGAATCTTTCCAGATTATATGAGTGTTGACATTGTTAGGTTGTTTATGATGGGATGGTTTATGGGTATATAGAGAGATGTGTGTTGATGTGTAATTATGGGATGTCAGTATGAATAGAGATGAGGTGTGTTGATGGGTAATGATGGGATGTTAGTATGAATAGAGATGAGGTGTGTTTGATGGGTAATGATGGGATGTCAGTATGAATAGAGATGAGGTGTGTTGATGGGTAATGATGGGATGTCAGTATGAATAGAGATGAGCGTGTTGATGGGTAATGATGGGATGTCAGTGATTGATGGGATGTCAGTGAATAAAGATGAGGTGTGTTGATGGGTAATTATGGGATGTCAGTATGAATCGAGATGAGGTGTGTTGATGGGTAATGATGGGATGTCAGTATGAATAGAGATGAGGTGTGTTGATGGGTAATGATGGGATGTCAGTATGAATAGAGATGAGGTGTGTTGATGGGTAATTATGGGATGTCAGTATGAATAGAGATGAGGTGTGTTGATGGGTAATGATGGGATGTCAGTATGAATAGAGATCAAATCAAATCAAATTTTATTTGTCACATACACATGGTTAGCAGATGTTAATGCGAGTGTAGCGAAATGCTTGTGCTTCTAGTTCCGACAATGCAGTAATAACCAACAAGTAATCTAGCTAACAATTCCAAAATGACTACCTTATAGACACAAGTGTAAGGGGATAAAGAATATGTACATACAGATATATGAATGAGTGATGGTACAGAGCGGCATAGGCAAGATACAGTAGATGGTATTGAGTACAGTATATACGTAATACATATGAGATTAATAATGTAGGGTATGTATATATTTCCCATCATTTCCCATCAATTCCCATTATTAAAGTGGCTGGAGTTGAGTCAGTGTGTTGGCAGCAGCCACTCAGTGTTAGTGGTGGCTGTTTAACAGTCTGATGGCCTTGAGATAGAAGCTGTTTTTCAGTCTTTCGGTCCCAGCTTTGATGCGCCTGTACTGACCTCGCCTTCTGGATGATAGCGGGGTTAACAGGCAGTGGCTCGGGTGGTTGTTGTCCTTGATGATCTTTATGGCCTTCCTGTGACATCGGGTGGTGTAGGTGTCCTGGAGGGCAGGTAGTTTGCCCCGGGTGATGCGTTGTGCAGACCTCACTACCCTCTGGAGAGTCTTACGGATGTGGGCGGAGCAGTTGCCGTACCAGGCGGTGATACAGCCCGACAGGATGCTCTCGATTGTGCATCTGTAGAAGTTTGTGAGTGCTTTTGGTGACAAGCCGAATTTCTTCAGCCTCCTGAGGTTGAAGAGGCGCTGCTGCGCCTTCTTCACGATGCTGTCTGTGTGGGTGGACCAATTCAGTTTGTCTGTGATGTGTACGCCGAGGAACTTAAAACTTACTACCCTCTCCACTACTGTTCCATCGATGTGGATAGGGGGGTGTTCCCTCTGCTGTTTCCTGAAGTCCACAATCATCTCCTTAGTTTTGTTGACGTTGAGTGTGAGGTTATTTTCCTGACACCACACTCCGAGGGCCCTCACCTCCTCCCTGTAGGCCGTCTCGTCATTGTTGGTAATCAAGCCTACCACTGTTGTGTCGTCCGCAAACTTGATGATTGAGTTGGAGGCGTGCGTGGCCACGCAGTCGTGGGTGAACAGGGAGTACAGGAGAGGGCTCAGAATGCACCCTTGTTGGGCCCCAGTGTTGAGGATCAGCGGGGTGGAGATGTTGTTGCCTACCCTCACCACCTGGGGGCGGCCCTTCAGGAAGTCCAGTACCCAGTTGCACAGGGCGGGGTCGAGACCCAGGGTCTCGAGCTTGATGACGAGCTTGGAGGGCACTATGGTGTTAAATGCCGAGCTGTAGTCGATGAACAGCATTCTCACATAGGTATTCCTCTTGTCCAGATGGGTTAGGGCAGTGTGCAGTGTGGTTGAGATTGCATCGTCTGTGGACCTATTTGGGCGGTAAGCAAATTGGAGTGGGTCTAGGGTGTCAGGTAGGGTGGATGTGATATGGTCCTTGACTAGTCTCTCAAAGCACTTCATGATGACGGAAGTGAGTGCTACGGGGCGTTAGTCATTTAGCTCAGTTACCTTAGCTTTCTTCGGAACAGGAACAATGGTGGCCCTCTTGAAGCATGTGGGAACAACAGACTGGGATAGGGATTGATTGAATATGTCCGTAAACACACCAGCCAGCTGGTCTGCGCATGCTCTGAGGGCGCGGCTGGGGATGCCGTCCGGGCCTGCAGCCTTGCGAGGGTTGACACATTTAAATGTTTTCCTCACGTCGGCTGCAGTGAAGGAGAGTCCACATGTTTTGGTTGCGGGCCGTGTCAGTGGCACTGTATAGTCCTCAAAGCGGGCAAAAAAGTTATTTAGTCTGCCTGGGAGCAAGGCATCTTGGTCCGTGACTGTGCTGGTTTTCTTTTTGTAATCCGTGATTGACTGTAGACCCTGCCACATACCTCTTGTGTCTGAGCCGTTGAATTGAGATTCTACTTTGTCTCTATACTGACGCTTAGCTTGTTTGATTGCCTTGCGGAGGGAATGGCTACACTGTTTGTATTCGGTCATGTTTCCGGTCACCTTGCCCTGATTCAAAGCAGTGGTTCGCGCTTTCAGTTTCACGCGAATGCTGCCATCAATCCACGGTTTCTGGTTTGGGAATGTTTTAATCGTTGCTATGGGAATGACATCTCCAACGCACGTTCTAATGAACTCGCTCACCGAATCAGCGTATTCGTCTCGTCAATGTTGTTGTTTGATGCAATACGAAACATATCCCAGTCCACGTGATGGAAGCAGTCTTGGAGTGTGGAATCAGTTTGGTCGGACCAGCGTTGAACAGACCTCAGCGCGGGAGCTTCTTGTTTTAGTTTCTGTCTGTAGGCAGGGATCAACAAAATGGAGTCGAGGTCAGCTTTTCCGAAAGGAGAGCGGGGCAGGGCCTTATATGCGTCGCGGAAGTTAGAATAGCAATGATCCAAGGTTTTTCCAGACCTGGTTGCGCAATCGATATGCTGATACAATTTAGGGAGTCTTGTTTTCAGATTAGCCTTGTTAAAATCCCCAGCTACAATGAATGCAGCATCAGGATATATGGATTCCAGTTTGCAAAGAGTCAAATAAAGTTCGTTCAGAGCCATCGATGTGTCTGCTTGGGGGGGAATATATACAGCTATGATTATAATTGAAGAGAATTCCCTTGGTAGATAATGCGGTCGACATTTGATTGTGAGGAATTCTAAATCAGGTGAACAGAAGGACTTGAGTTCCTGTATGTTGTTGTGACCACACCACATCACGTTAACCATGAAGCATACGCCCCCGCCCCTCTTCTTACCAGAAAGATGTTTGTTTCTGTCGGCGCGATGCGTGGAGATAAGGTGTGTTGATGGGTAATGATGGGATGTCAGTATGAATAGAGATGAGGTGTGTTGATGGGTAATGATGGGATGTCAGTATGAATAGAGGTGAGGTGTGTTGATGGGTAATGATGGGATGTCAGTATGAATAGAGATGAGGTGTGTTGATGGGTAATGATGGGATGTCAGTGTGAATAGAGATGAGGTGTGTTGATGGGTAATTATTGGATGTCAGCGTGAATAGAGATGAGGTGTATTGATGTGAATGTACTGACTCACCTGATCTTCTACCACTCATTTGTATATTCTTGAATCAACATTATATCTCATCTCCCATTGCTCTCTCTCTTGTCTTTGTCCTCCCTCCACCCCATGGTTGGGGACACCAATTGAACTCTGGAAAATAAATGTGGGTTAAGTCCCATCAAAAGAGCTCCATCAAAAGTAATGTACTAAACTCAGCAAGAAATGAAAAGTCCCTTTTTCAGGACCCTGCCTTTCAAAGATAATTCGTAAAAATCCAAATAACCTCACAGATCTTCATTGTAAAGGGTTTAAACACTGTTCCCGTGCTTGTTCAATGAACCATAAACAATTAATGAACATGCACCTGTGGAACGGTCGTTAAGACACTAACAGCTTCCAGACAGTAGGCAATTAAGTTCACAGTTATGAAAACTTAGGACACTAAAGAGGCCTTTCTACTGACTCTGAAATACACCAAAAGAAAGATGCCCAGGGTCCCTGCTCATCTGCGTGAACATGCCTTAGGCATGCTGCAAGGAGGCATGAGGACTGCAGATTTGGCCCGGGCATTAAATTGCAATGTCTGTACTGTGAGACGCCTAAGACAGCGCTACAGGGAGACAGGACGGACAGCTGATCGTCCTCACAGTGGCAGGCCATGTGTAACAACACCTGCACAGGATCGGTACATCCGAACATCACACCTGCGGGACAGGTACAGGATGGCAAAAACAACTGCCTGAGTTACACCAAGACCACACAATCCCTCCATCAGTGCTCAGACTGTCCGCAATAGGCTGAGAGAGGTTGGACTGAGGACTTGTAGGCCTGTTGTAAGGCAGGTCCTCACCAGACATCACCGGCAACAACGTCGCCTATGGGCACAAACCCACCATCGAGACAGGACTGACAAAAAGTGTTCTTCACTGATGAGTCGCGGGATCGATTTGGAGGTGGAGGGTCCATCATCGTCTGGGTCGGTGTGTCACAGCATCGTCGGACTGAGCTTGTTGTCATTGCAGGCAATCTCAACACTGTGCGTTGCAGGGAAGACATCCTCCTCCCTCATGTGGTACCTTTCCTGCAGGCTCATCCTGACATCACCCTCCAGCATGACAATGCTGCTTATACTGCTTGTTCTGTGCATGATTCCTGCAAGACATGAATGTCAGGGTTCTGCCATGGCCAGTGAAGAGCCTAGATCTGAATCCCATTGAGTACGTCTGGGAACTGTTGGATCGGAGGGTGAGGGTGAGGGCCATTCCCCCCAGAAATGTCTGGGAACTTGCAGGTGACTTGCTGGAAGAGTGGGGTAACATTTCACAGCAAGAACTGGCAAATCTGGTGCAGTCCATGAGGAGGAGATGCACTGCAGTACTTAATGCAGCTGTTGGCCACACCAGATACTGACTGTCCCCCTTTGTTCAGGGACACATTATTCCATTTCTGTTAGTCACGTGTCTGTGGAACTTGTTCAGTTCATGTCTCAGTTGTTGAATCTTGTTATGTTCATACAAAAATGTACACATGTTAAGTTTGCTGGAAGTGAGAGGACGTTTCTTTTTTTGCTGAGGGAATGGGGTGCTGTTCATAGTGTTGGTACTAGCGTCACCTGTAGTGTCTGTAGCCCAGTGAGTAATCTTCCTAGCTGGGCTCGCCCCTGTCTCCTTGTAGGCTGATTGAAAAGTGTGGGGGTTAGGCTCTAATGTCCTGTATATATGCAGAGTTTAATATTTCATTTACAACCACTGCAGTTGGAATTGGATACTGGGGTGTTGCAAGTCATAGAAAACCTATTCAATTTTTTCACCCTCTAAATATTGAAATAAAACCATACATGCAAAAAATAAATCGTATGGATCCCTGGCTATAAAGTTTCAATGTTTCTTTTACACTGAAACAGCAATGATGTGTGGAGTTGAGGGCAATTAGACCTGCAGGGTAAAGAGCTGGCTGGAGGTCTCTCTCTCTCTCTACTCTCTCTCTCTACTCTCTACTCTCTCTACTCTCTCTCTCTACTCTCTCTACTCTCTCTCTACTCTCTCTCTCTGTCTCTACTCTCTCTTCTCTCTCTACTCTCTCTTCTCTCTCTACTCTCTCTACTCTCTCCTCTCTCTCTCTACTCTCTCCTCTCTCTCTACTCTCTCTCTCCTCTCTCTCTACTCTCTCTATCTCTACTCTCTCTCTCTCTCTCCTCTCTCTCCCTCTCTACTCTCTCTCTCTCTCTATCTCTCTACTCTCTCTCTCTCTCCTCTCTCTCTCTCTCTCTTCTCTCTCTCTACTCTCTCTACTCTCTCTCTCTCTCTCTCCTCTCTACTCTCTCTCTCTCTCTTCTCTCTCCTCTCCCTCTCTACTCTCTCTCTCTCTCTTCTCTCTCTCTCTCTCCCTCTCTACTCTCTCTCTCTCTACTCTCTATACTCTCTCTCTCCCTCTCTACTCTCTCTACTCTCCTCTCTCTCTCTCTCTCTCTCATGAGAGACAGGTGGGCGGGTGGTGGAATGCTCTGAGGGTGTTTTGCTTTGTTCTTTGTCTCTTCATTCTCCAGGTCGGTATGTGACCAGGACTAGCCTTTTCTAGCACCGTTGAATTGACCTTGACTTATCATTGACGTGATATGCCCTTCCCAATATATCATTAAGAATTCATTAATAGATAGTAATCTGCCACATTAAATGCAAGTCCACCCCTTAGCCCGTGTTTGCCCAGCTCAGAAACGAGCAGTCTATTTATGAGTGGTGATGTGGATGTTGTTGTGTGTCGACAACATAACTGTCCTGTATTTCAAGCCAAACCCATGTTCGCCTAACAGTACGCATCAAATGTCCTCATATAATTAGGACTCTTAGTGGAGCCACTTAGCACAGGGACTAGAAGAACTAATGAGTCGCTTATCCGGAGCCATGGTCGATAGCGCCATCCATTCGTTACGATCATTCCTTCCTTCCATCCCGCCACCAATGAAAATCTCCTTAGCTGTCAGTGGAGCGTGGCAGCCACTCATTACCCAGGCTTCATCTACTGACCATGTTCCACCCACTTATGAGATCTTAACTGCAAACACTTCAGCCATTCACAGTCAATGATTCAACACTCAATACGATATTCTCCAATTATTAGACTGCTTTTACTAACGCTCAGACGGAGTGGAAAATGTGAAAGAGGTTCAATTCAAAGTCTGGTTTTGATGGCCTTCTCAAGGTCATTCATCAGATAGACTTTAATTGGCTTTTTTAAGAGACGTGTGGTATCTTTATAATGTTTCTGAAGATCTTGCCCCATAGATTAGTATCTGGACAGCTCTGGCACCACTGAATGAAACCATTTCTGTCACGTGCCGGAGTTAATGTTTCTACTTCCGTTATCGCCAACGGATGATGTGCCGATGACAGCCGAAGAAAATGACCTTGAATCCTGTTTGCCAATGGAACACAGTGGAATCTGTTGAGCGAGAGAAAAGTGCCAGTTGTTGCGTGACAATCGTCTTCAGTATGGGGTTCACACTGCGAGGGGAGCCAAACCACCCGATTCTGCTTCTCTGGCGCTCAGAGCAACCAGACTAAATTAGACCCAGGAGAGAGGGAACACTTAGCCACAGCAAACAATGGCACATGTGGAGAGATGTCTGTTTTCTCCGTCTTGAGTGAGAGAAGCCAGTGTGTAGGAGAGAGACAGGTGGAGGGGGCAGAGAGGGGTGGAGGGGGGAGAGAATGGTGGATCTTTCAAGCAAAGCAAACACCTGTGCAAACATGTAATTCAATACCAGTGACAGAACAAGAAAGAGAGAAAGGGAGAAAAAGAGTGGAGGATGATGAAATGGGGACAGAGATACGTGGTGGGGGTTGGATGGAGGGAAGTTGTTAGAGAAAAGAAAATAAGGAGAGAAAGAGTCACAGACAAGGTATAGACCCAATAAAGAGAAATGTGTTGCGAGAAATTGACAAAGAGATTATAATTATATAGTGAAAGATGAATCTGAAAGCCATCAATGGCCAGCAGGGGTGAGAGAGAGGGGTTGAGATGGAATGAATGAGAAAGAAAGATGACAAGAGAGAAAGATTGATCAAGTGATTTCTGCTGGCAGTAGGTGAGGATCAGAGAAATAGAGAGAGAAAGAGTGAGAGAGAATTCTTCAGTGTTAAATCAACACTGGCAGTGTTAAACTGGGTCCACACTTTCCAGTGTTAAATTAACACACTGCTTAGTGTAAAACCTTATTTGCATATTTTCCAGATTACCTTGCCTTTTGACCCATTAACTTAATTTGTTAGTGACAGGGACATGGTTGTTGAATTCCTCTATTTTCAGTCCTGTGGCCTTCACCAAGTTTTAAAAAAAACAACTTTATTTAACAAGGCAAGTCAGTTAAGAACAAACTCTTATTTTCAATGACAGCCTAGGAACAGCTGGTTAACTGCCTGTTCAGGGGCAGAATGACAAATTTGTACCTTGTCAACTTGGGGGTTTGAACTTGCAAACTTCCGGTTACTAGTCCAACGCTCTAACCACTAGGCTACCCTGCCACCCATGTCATCTAAGGTACTATGTTATTATTCAAATTATATTATTTGACACAGTACAACGCTTATTTCATAAGGCCTTATTTAGAGGGTCTATTTTTACCCTATTTTACCCTATTTTTTACCCTTACCCTAATACAGTGGCCTGAAAGTCATTATGCTGACATATGGGAAGACTCAGATATGAGACTACTGGAACGAACATTTCAGATTGGATTTGTTTCGAAAAATGTGTCTTATTTACATTTGAGTAGCATAATATTCATGAATCAATGTGCATGCAAAAACAAACAAACAATTCTAAAAATCTACCTGCAATAGAGCATGCTGGGAAATATGATAATTATGGGTGTGGTTTTGGTTCTACACTGGTTACACCAGCACCAGGGTTCTTTTACAGCAATGAGTGTTAATGTAAGAGTTGACACTAGAAATGTTACACTGAAAAATCAACACTAGGTAACACTGGCCAATTTGCTGTGTGTACACTTGTTAACACAGAGCAGGGTCTGGGTCATTTGTATGGATAGGATACTGCTCCCTCTCTCCCACAGCACAGTGGTGTGTGTGTGGTGAGTTGTGTGTGTGTGTGTGTGTGTTGCTCACCCCCACCCTCCACCTTCCTACCCTACCACCATGGGTATTTCGCTCACGTTCAGGCCAGCACGCCTTTGTCTGATCTGGGCTTCGACTTCCCTCATCCCCTGGGGGATCACCATATCTAATACAGCTCCGTTGGGCTTTTTTCTTCTACTTTTTTGCTTGTCGACATGAGAAATACTGTGTTAAGTTTTCTACCCCCAAGGGGGAGAACAAGAGGAGGAAAAAAAGATGGAAAACTGCTCAACCAGTGACTTCATACATTACTAGACCTATAACTCGCAGCAACAACCTTCCACACTCCCACCACACGCACATGCACACACACACTGCTTATAACCCCCACCAATCGAGCGGTTCTGCTTTTCAACCTGGACAGGCGTACGTTTGGCTTCAGCCCCTAGCTAGCTAACAGCACAGTGTTGCTGCCTGCCTGATACTATTGGATTATCGATTGCAATCACCAGCAGTAATTTGCCAGGGAGGAAGGGGTGGGGTTGTGATTAAATACCCCCCCCCCCACGTGGTGGCAGCTAGGGGAATGCATGCTGGGACACACACACAGACGCACACAGGCAGGCAGGCCAAGCTCCCTACAATCCAGGACCTCTATACCAGGCGGTGTCAGAGGAAGGCCCTAACAATTGTCAAAGACTCCAGCCACCAAAGTCATAGACTGTTCTCTCTGCTACCACACAGCAAGCGGTACCTTAATCACCAAGTCTGGATCTAACAGGACCCTGAACAGCTTCTACCCCCAAGCCATAAGACTGTTAAATAGTTAACCAAATAGCTACCCGGACAATCTGCATTGACCCCCTTTTGCACAAACTCTCTTGACTTATCACATCCTGTTGCCTAGTCAATGACCTTGTACCCCTGCACATCGCCTTAGCACTGGTACCCTGCGTATACAGCTAAGTTATCGTTACTCATTGTGTATTTATTCCTCGTGTTATTATATTTCTATTCTTTTTTTATTTTTCTCTCTAAATTGTTGGGAACGGCCTGTAAGTAATTCACCTATTGTTTACGAAGCATGTGACAAATACAATTTGATTTGATTTGTTACACACACACACTGTGTGTGTAACACGTGCTGTGTGCACGTGTCTCATTGAGGATGGGGTTTGTGTTTATGGGTGCCTGTCTGAATGCCCTTGTGTCCTAGAATAAGATACAATCCGTATAGGAAGCTCATTTAGTACATGTATTTTGCGCCCGGTGTAATTTCCTTTCTATGTATGAATACGGCATGTTATTGACTTATTTCACATTTTGTTGTGTTACAGCCTGAATTTTAAATGGATGAAATAATGTTTTTTCTCACCCATCTACACATAATACCTCATAATGACAAAATGAAAACCTTATTTTTTTTAAATCTTTGTAAATGTATTGAAAATGAAATCCAGGAATATCTCATTTACATAAGTATGACCCCTGAGTCAATACCTTGTAGAAGCACCTTCAGCAGCGAGTACAGCTTTCTTGATAAGTCTATAAGACACCTGAGTTGTGCAACATTTGCTGATTATTCTTTTCAAAATTCTTCAAAAAAGTCAAAATTGTACCTCGGCCACTCAGGAACATTCACTGTCTTCTTGGTAAGCAACTTCAGTGTAGATTTGGCCGTTTAGTTCCAGTTATTGTCCTGCTGGAAGGTGATTTCATCTCCCAGTGTCTGGTTGATAGCAGGCAACCAGGTTTTCCTATAGGTTATTGCTTGTGCTTAGCTCCATTCCGTTTCTTTTTTATCCTGAAAAACTTCCCAGTCCTTAACGATTACAAGCATACCCATAACATGATGCAGCCGTAACTATGCTTGAAAATATGGAGTGGTACTCAGTAATGTGTTGTTGGATTTGCCCCAAACATAATGCTTCGTATTCAGGACAAAAAGTGAATTGCTTTGCCACATTTTTTGCAGATTTACTTTAGTTCCTTATTGCAAACAGGATGCATGTTTTGGAATATTTTTATTCTATACAGGCCTCCTTTTCACTCTCAATTAGGTTAGTAATATGGAGTAACTACAAAGTTTATTAACCATCCTCAGTTTTCTCCTATCACAGCCATTAAACTCTGGCCTCATGGTGAAATCCCTGAGCAGTTTCTGTAACGGCGTTCGTCTGTTGAAGGAGAGTCAGACCAAAATGCAGCGTGGTGGTTACTCATGTTCTTTAATGAAAAAATAGCGATACATGAAATAACTAAATAAATACAAAAACAACAAACGAAACGTGAAAACCTAATTACAGCCTATCTGGTGAACACTATACAGAGACAGGAACAATCACCCACAAAATACACAGTAAACCCCAGGCTACCTAAATATGGTTCCCAATCAGAGACAACGAGAATCACCTGACTCTGATTGAGAACCGCCTCAGGCAGCCAAGCCTATGCTAGACACACCCCTAATCAGCCACAATCCCAATGCCTACAAAAAACCCAATACGACAACACAATAAACCCATGTCACACCCTGGCCTGAACAAATAATTCAAGAAAACACAAAATACTAAGACCAAGGCGTGACAGTTTCCTTCCTGTCTGGCAACTGAGTTAGGAAGTACACCTGTATCGTTGTACTGACTGGTTGTATTGATACACCTTCCAAAGTGTAATTAATAACTTCACCATGTTGAAAGGGATATTCAGTGTCTGCTTTTTATTTTTTTTTACCCATCTACAAATAGGTGTCCTTCTTTGTGAGGCATTGGACAAATATCCCTGGTCTTTGTCGTTGAATCTGTGTTTGAAATGCACTGCTCGACTGAGGTATCGTACAGATCATTGTATGTGTGGGGTACAGAGACGAGGTAATCATTCAAAAATCTTGTTTAACACTATTATTGCACATAATAGTCCATTCAACGTATTATGTAACTTGTTAAGCTAATTTTTACTCATTAATGTATTTAGGAATGCCATAACAAAGGGGTTGAATACTAATTGACTCAAGATTTTTTCTTTTTTATAAATTTGTTTAAAAAAAAAATGGTAAAAACTTAACTCCACTTTCACATTATGTGGTATTGTGTGCAGGCCTTAACACAACAAAATGTGGAAAAAGACAAGGTGTGGGAATACATTCTGAAGGCACTGTAATTATGCTCTATATGGAACGTTTCATTTCAAAATGCTACAGTATATATCCATTTTCAGAAATGTTGGTAAAAAAAGAGCTTTTATTGTTTAAAGAAATGACGAAAGAGGTTGGTGTGTTATTTCACTGTCTAACCATGGCATGGGGTTGTTCAATGACAGACATCCAGTATTTGTTTCAAATCTATCACTTGATGGTTTCAGAGACAAATAATCATGTTCTGCAAAACTAAGTAGCGCTGCTAGGTTTTACACAGTAAAATATAACAAATTAGTAAATGTTTTATAAAGAAATGTACAAACGATACATGTACAAAATTACACATGTAATAAAAATAATTATAATACAGTATTATGAGATCTGTATGTAAAACATTTGCTTTTGAAATGTTAGTAATTTAGCAGATGCTCTTGTCCAGAGTGACTTACAGTAAGTGCATTCGTCTTAAGCTAGCTGAGGCAACCACGTATCACAGTCAAATATACAAGATACAAACATTCCAGCTTAACAATGGATATATAGTGTAAAAAATAACAAACAAAACCTTTAGAAATCATTTCTGATGACAAAACACAAATGTGAAAAATTGGTGGACATGGCGTTTTGGAAATAAACACATCATATGTAATTCTATGCTAGGTCACCTGTATAGAGGGACGCCCTGCCTCTCTCCATACATACTATTCTGGACTGTACATCCCTAGTGTATTATAATATGGTACCATACTATAGCTCTGACTGCCTAGCGAACTGTTATTAGAGCTGTGCTTGTGTCAGCTAACTAGACTGTACCATATAGACTTTGCTGCGTCTGTGCAAATCATTTTAATCTAAGTTGAGAAATAACCTTACAATTTTTTCATCAGATCTACTCCAGATGAATATGATCCTGTTCATACACTTTGAGTGTGTTCGTAAATTCACTCTGGCTCTCTACTCCGATTTCAGAACACTCCCGTCTGAGTGTGCCAGACTGCAGAATAACTGATGAATTTACGAACGTTTAGCCAGTTAGCTTGGGTGCTGACTGCCGTTGTTTTGTCAGAACGCTGAGATCAACCCTACTCCTCGGCCAGAGCGTCCAGTGTGGTTCTGAACGCTCTGACTTTACACACGGACAATCTGACAACGCTCTGAGCGCACTCTGGCACTCCAGAGTGAATGTACACACCCTTAATCACATTCCTTTAGTGGCAGTAGAACATATTTGAGCCATTTGAAAGCGTGTCATAATAAATAGATCATAATAAAGTGTCATGTATGAAAAGAGACAGTGGCTTTCTAATTTACTAAACGAGGCCTTTGGCCACCTCATATGTGGAGGAGATGAGAACATTGTGGCCACTCTGATTGGTTCCCTTGTTTCAATCGTGATTGGTTGCCCTTCTGAACCTAATTATGCAACATTACATTGGTAGGAGATATTACATGTGGCGTGTGTTCGTGTGAGTGCGTGCATGCGCGTGCGTGCGTGCATGCGCGTGCGTGCGTGTGTGTGTGTGTGCGTGTGTGTGTGTGTGTGTTCGTGCATGCCTGAAGCATGTGCGTGCAAGTGTTTAATGTCTCTGTGAACTGTTCTCACACACTGTGTAATGGGATCCAAGAAATACATTCTGCATGGGCTTAAACATACAGAATTGACATCCATACTGTATGTGTGTGTATCTGCAGTATGTCAGAAAGTGTGTGCATGTCATGAGATAACATGAAGTTGTCCAATGCAGCTTGACTCTGAGGGCAGAGGGAAATGCTCCACCCTTAGGTGACTCATACATTCCAATTGGCAGCCATTATACAGATGACAGAAACAGAGGTGGTGTCAGAGAGAGAGAGAGGGGTAGAGGGAGAGAGAGGGGTGGAGAGAGAGAGAGAGAGAGAGAGGGGTGGAGGGAGAGAGAGAGGGGTGGAGGGGTGAGAGGGGTGGAGAGAGAGAGGGGTGGAGAGTGAGGGGAGGGGGAGAGAGGGGGAGAGAGGGGAGGGGGAGGGAGGAGAGAGGGGGAGAGAGAGAGGGGGTGGAGAGGGGGAGAGAGGGGGTGGCAGAGAGAGAGGGGTGGAGGGAGAGAGAGAGGGGTGGAGGGAGAGAGAGAGGGGTGGAGGGAGAGAGAGAGGGGTGGAGGGAGAGAGAGGGGTGGAGGGAGAGAGAGAGGGGTGGAGGGAGAGAGAGGGGTGGAGAGAGAGAGAGAGAGAGAGAGAGGGGTGGAGGGAGAGAGAGAGGGGTGGAGAGAGAGAGAGAGAGAGAGGGGTGGAGGGAGAGAGAGGGGTGGAGGGAGTGAGAGGGGTGGAGAGAGAGAGAGGGGTGGAGAGTGAGAGAGAGAGAGAGAGAGGGGTGGAGGGAGAGAGAGAGGGGTGGAGAGAGAGAGAGAGAGAGAGAGGGGTGGAGGGAGAGAGAGAGGGGTGGAGGGAGGAGAGGGGTGGAGAGAGAGAGAGGGGTGGAGAGTGAGGGGAGGGGGAGAGAGGGGGGGAGAGGGGGGGGGGAGGGGAGAGAGGGGGGGAGAGAGAGAGGGGGGTAGAGGGAGAGAGGGGGAGAGAGGGGGTGGAGGGAGAGAGAGAGGGGTGGAGGGAGAGAGAGAGAGGGGTGGAGAGAGAGAGAAAGAAAGAGAGAGAGAAAAAAAAGAGTTGCAGAGAGAGAGAGACTGGGAGAGCGAGCAGGAGAGAAAGAGACAGAGAGGAGAGAGAAAAATAGGTTTAGAGTGGGAGAGAGTTTTCCTCTGTTTCTCTCCTCATCTCTCCAGCAGACCTCCAGCCAGCTCTTTACCCTGCAGGTCTAATTGCCCTCAACCCCACACATCATTGCTGTTTCACTGTAAAAGAAACATTGAAACTTTATCGGTGGGGATCCATAACAGCTTTTTTTTGCCTATTAGGTTTCACTGTAATATTTAGAGCCTCCATAAATACAGTATATTGCAGTAGAGGAGAGGGAAGCCATCAAATGGCCATTACGGAGACACTTGGCTTCATCAGCTAGATAGACGACTAAAGGAAACTGAGATTACTATGGCTGAAACAGAACCTTGAACCTTCAGAAAAAAAGAACCATTTTCACATGACCCACTTCAATCACCTTGCAGTGAGATTAGATTAAGACTTAAAAAAATACTATTCCTCAGCGCTATAGCCTCAAAGCTGTTCCATACTGGAATATGGAGAGTAATAGGGTGCACCCTCCTCTCATCCTCCCACCCTTCCTCCTCAGTCTGCGGCAGCCTGCAGGTCATGGATGGGCTGGGTCCGTTCATCACACCGGGCTCTGGTATCCTCAGCCACGGCATGACAGTCAGAGCCCAGAGTGTTTAGTATACAGCCTGTGTTCTCTCATTGTTCACAAGGAGTCACAAGGTCAACAAGTTCCTCCCTGATAGACTCAACATGGCAGTATAAGCCAAGAACCACCAGCATGTTTATCCCACCATAAAGTGGCCTGATAAATTGGCCTACGGGTTGCACACTCTAGATAGACCCCCACACACACACACACACACACACACACACACACACAAATGCTGAGGAAAGAGGGCACGTACTGTTGATACTCATCCAAGGGTCTATCTATAAAAAAAGTTGAACAGAGAGTTGAAGTGTTTACCTTCTTAAACGATCATCAGAGTTTTTCTTAGTTCTCTAAGTGCGAAATAATGATGTATGAGTTTATTTTAATTTAACGAGCAAACAGACCTCTTGGAATAAACAGAGGGAACGAATGAGGAATTAAAGATGAGGGAAAGAAGGAGAGAAAGAGAAACAGATGGCATTTCACGTGTGTCAATTAGAGCGATGTTGTTTCCTGTAGATGCACTCAGAAAGAGAGAGAGAGAGAGAGAGAGAGAGAGAGAGATGAGGTGTTTCTAGAGAGATGAGGTGTTGCTAGAGAGATGAGGTGTTACTAGAGAGATGAGGTGTTGCTAGAGGGTGAGGTGTTGCTAGAGAGATGAGGTGTTGCTAGAGAGATGAGGTGTTGCTAAAGAGATGAGATGTTGCTAAAGAGATGAGATGTTGCTAGAGAGATGAGATGTTGCTAGAGAGATGAGATGTTGCTAGAGAGATGAGGTGTTGCTAGAGAGATGAGGTGTTGCTAGTGAGATGAGGTGTTGCTAGAGAGATGAGGTGTTGCTAGAGAGATGAGGTGTTGCTAGAGAGATGAGGTGTTACTAGAGAGACGAGGTGTTGCTAGAGAGATGAGGTGTTACTAGAGAGACGAGGTGTTGCTAGAGAGATGAGGTGTTAGTGGAGAGATGAGGTGTTGCTAGATCATTTCTCAAAGTGTTGAAAACACAAGGGACCAGTTTGTTAAAACTTCATCTCATATCCTCATATGTCACAGCCAGTCAGAGCTGTAAATGGCGCCCTATTCCCTATGTAGTGCACTCCTTTTGACCAGGCCCCATAGGGATCTGGTCAAACGTAGTGCACTATATAGGGTATAATATGCTATTTGGGATACACACATTGTATTTCACAGCTCACATAGTTATTTTATTACCCTGGACATGTGGACTATATTATTATATTATAGTTCATATTATATTTAAATAAATAAACATCTACAGGGACATGTTGATAATGCTACAATGTGACTCACAGGCTTTTAATGCCAGAGCACTGAGAAATGTTCATTAAGGAGCACATCTAACAGGATAATTAACAGGTTTTTAATGATTAAAACTAAATCAGGGCATTCATCTTGTGCATGGCGGCAGGAGTGGCGTTTCCATTTCTTTTGTAAAATGATTATTTTTGCAGCTCATATGTTTTCATGGCCTGCCTGTATTGGCTCCTATAGCTGGTATGCCAGTAGAGGAAGAGGATGAGAGGTCAGAAGAGAAGCAGAGGGTAGATAGTCCGATAATGATCCTCTCCTTTACATATCAGAGTAAAAAAACAAAACATGAGTCATATGTTCTGCTCTCTCCCTCCCTTCTCTACCCCTTCTTTTCCCCTGCCTCTCTCTCTTCATCTCTCCCTTCTCTCCCCCTTGTCCTCCCTTTCTCCCCATACCCTACTCCCTCTCTCTCTCCCTCTTCTCTTTCCCCCAATCCTAATTACAGATGAGAAACGTCATCTTTTATTAATGACCCCATTAATGAAACAGGGACGACTTCCCTTTCGTCAGGGACAAAAGTTTCCGGCAATTAATTAATTTCCCACAATTAAAGCAGAAAAAAAGATTAGAAGGCCCTTAAGAGTATTTAGATTGGAGTCCCCTGGTGCAGTGGTTTCTTTAGACAGTAAAAGCTTTAGTTCCCTATGGGGATTTGCCTTGCGGGCTCCACTCTTGGAGACACTGTTACGAAACGAATAACTATCATTTTTTTGCTGCACTCATTATGTCTCGGGCTCTTAGGCCTAGTTAACTGGTCTGTAACCTGCTTTAAGATGTGCATCTATGTCAGAAATCAGCGGATGAGGACCGTGTTGTATGTACATGTGCCCGGGAGACGGCAAAACTCTGTCTTGAAAAAAAAAAACTACATAAAGGCATGCCCAACTAAAGGTTGAGAGGCTTCCTGCCACCTCTCTCACACTGCTCTTGATCGCTCGCACCTGAGGAATCATCCAGGCTTACTGGCAGAACACAGCCCTGGCCCGGTTGGTGCTGCCACCTGGGGATGTAGTGTGGAAGTGCATCATGGCAATCTGTTTGTCTATGTCGGAACACTAACCTTCCCCCATATCATAACACTATCTAGTCCTTATCTTGTCCTAGTAGCCCAGGGATACAGCATGTACCACTACTTCCACAGGACAAAGCTCATCTTGTATGGTTTCAAGTCACTAAAAGTGTAGAATGAGTCTAGAACTAGAATTGTCTGTAGTGTGACTGGCACTAGAAGGAGAGAGAGAGAGAGAGAGAGAGAGAGAAAGAGAGAGAGCGAGCTTCCATCAGGGCTGTAGGGCTAGTTACAGTAGATGTTCTCCGTATAGATTCACTGTCCCCCATGTTAATCGGTGTGTCATCCAGGTTCACACACACACAGTATGTTCTTAAAGGTCAGAGTGCATCATGCATGGTGTATCAGATGACTTCTCAGGCATGTTCTCTAGTTAGGCCTTCAGCCACACCCTACAATGGAACACTGCTGTCATCTCATCCTGCACTGTTCACAACACTGGAACAGACAGCTGGAGTAAACCCTCAAGTGATAGCAGACCCAGATATGTACGCTGGCCAAGTCCCAATTAGCTGGGCTAAAGAGGAGTCTAGTTACACCCCTGGAACTCTCTCTGTGTGGTGGCCCATTCACAAACTCCCTCTGTGGCACATAACACACTAGGGCTGTGAAGTTAATTGAAGAACTTTGTAATTGACGGTTATGGATGTTGTCATGTCAAAACCGTTTAAGTAGGCATACATTCATTTTAGGATATATATATATATATACACAATTTTTTTTAATCAACTTTCTTTTCAAGTAGATATACTTTACCTAATTCACTAATGATTATAAGCAGTTTTGATAAGGTAGTCTGTCTATTAAACTGTCTGCATATCCTCTTACTGCTCCTCACAGTATTAGAAAAGTATTAGAAAAGTCTTTCCAACACTCTCCCCCTTGATTAACAGCTTCGCTGATAAATAGGCTTTGGACATGTTGCGTGTATTTGTTTCTACACTGAAACAATGTATAAACACAACATGTAAAGTATTGGTCCCATGTTTCATGAGCTGAAATAAAAGATCCCAGAAATGTTCCATATGCACAAAATGCTTATCTCAAATGTTGTGTATAAAATGTTAGTGAGCATTTCTCCTTTGCCAAGATAATCAATCCACCTGACATGTGTGGCATATCAAGAACTTGATTTAACAGCATGATCATTACACAGGTGCACCTTGTGCTGGGGACAATATAAGGCCACTCTAAAATGTGCAGTTTTGTCACACAACACAATGCCACATACATCTCAAGTTTTGTAGGAGCATGCAATTGGCATGCTCACTGCAGGAATGTCCACCAGAGCTGTTGCCAGATAATTTAATTTAAATTTCTCTACTATTGGTTGCCTTCAACGTCGTTTTGAAATCCATAGATTGGGCTTAATTAATTTATTTCAATTGACTGATTTCCTTATATGAACTGCAACTCTGTACGTTTTTGGAAGTTGTTGAAATTGTTGCATGTTGCATTTATATTTTTGTTCAGTATATTTTCAATTGCTACAGCATTGCTGTCTCCTTCAGACTATAGCATAGCTGTCTCCTTCATACTATAGCATAGCTGTCCCCTTCATACTATAGCATAGCTGTCCCCTTCATACTATATCATAGCTGCCTCCTTCATACTTTAGCATAGCTGTCCCCTTCATACTATAGCATAGCTGTCCCCTTCATACTATAGCATAGCTGTCTCCTTCTGACTATAGCATAGCTGGCACCTTCATACTCCGTTCCCTGAAAGCCCATTTGCTAGCCTGCTAGCATCGGTCCGCTAGCTGTCTAGAGCATATTGTACTGTTAGCTGAATAGATCCATTTACCAATTGGACTGGACCCATTGGCTACACGGATCCATCACAACTGTTCTATCGACGGAAACGCACGACGAGGCTAAACAGACTTCCCTCCGCTGTGACGTCCCTCTAAGGCACTTCTGCTAGCTTGCTCACCCCGGCCTGCTAGCTGTCTGAATCGCTGTGTCTCCAGCCAGCCCATCCACTCACTGGACCCTTATGATCACTCGGGTACACATGCCTCTCCCTAATGTCAATATGCCTTGTCCATTACTGTTCTGGTTCGTGATTATTGTCTTTTTTACTTTAAAGCCTCTAGCCCTGCTCAATATGCCTTAACCAACCATTTTGTTCCACCTCCCACATATGCGATGACATCATCTGGTTTAAATGTTTCTAGAGACAATATCTCTCTCATCATCACTCAATGCCTAGGTTTACTTCCAATGTACCCACATCCTACCATACCTTTGTCTGTACATTATGCCTTGAATCTATTCTATCGCGCCCAGAAACCTGCTCCTTTTACTCTCTGTTCTGAACTTACTAGACATCCAGTTTTATTAGCCTTTAGCCATACCCTTATCCTACTCCTCCTCTGTTCCTCTGGTGATGTAGAGGTTAATCCAGGATCTGCAGTGCCTAGCTCCACTCCTATTCCCCAGGTGTCCCCTATTTAATTCTCTGGTAACATCTCTGCTGGACGTTCCTGAAGTTAGCATGCCAATTGCACGCTCCCTCAAAACTTGAGACATTTGTGGCATTCTGTTGTGTGACATAACTGCACATTTTAAAGTGGCCTTTGAAATGATCATGCCTATTCCCCTATTCCCCAAATCCAGATAGCTGATGTTCTGAAAGAGCTGCAAAATCTGGACCCCTACAAATCAGCCGGGCTAGACAATCTGGACCCTCTCTTTCTAAAATTATCTGCCAAAATTGTTGCAACACCTATTCCTAGCCTGTTCAACCTCTCTTTCGAATCGTCGGGGATTCCCAAAGATTGGAAAGCTGCCGCGATCATCCCCCTCTTCAAAGGGGGAGACACTCTAGACCCAAACTGCTACAGACCTATACCTATCCTACCCTTCATTTCTAAGGTCTTCGAAAGCCAATTTAACAAGCAGATTACTGACCATTTCGAATACCACCGTACCTTCTCCGCTATGCAATCTGGTTTCAGAGCTGGTCATGGGTGCACCTCAGCCACGCTCAAGGTCCTAAACGATATCATAACCGCCATCGATAAAAGACATTACTGTGCAGCCGTATTCATCGACCTGGCCAAGGCTTTCGACTCTGTCAATCACCACATTTTTATCGGTAGACTAAACAGCCTTGGTTTCTCAAATGACTGCCTCGCCTGGTTCACCAACTAATTCTCTGATAGAGTTCAGTGTGTCAAATCAGAGGGCCTGTTGTTTGGACCTCTGTCAGTATCTATGGGGGTGCCACAGGGTTCAATTCTCGGGCCAACTCTCTTCTCTGTATATATCAATGATGTTGCTCTTGCTGCTGGTGATTCTCTGATCCACGTCTACGCAGACGACACGATTCTGTATACTTCTGGCCCTTCCTTGGACACTGTGTTAACCTGTTTAGGACTGGGGAACCCTGTTCCGCTAGCGGAACCCCTCGCCAAATTCAAATCAACAGAAATCTCATAAATCAAATTTCTCAAACATACAAGTATTAGGCACCATTTTAAAGATACAATTCTCGTTAATCCAGCCACAGTTTCTGATTTTTAAAATGCTTTACAGCGAAAGATCCACAAACGATTATGCTAGGTCACCACCAAGCCACAGAAAACCCCAGCAATTTTTCCAGCTAAAGAGAGAAGTCACAAAAAGCACAAATAGAGATAAAATTAATCACTAACCTTTGATGATCTTCGTCAGATGACACTCATAGGACTTTGTTACACAATACATGTATGTTTTGTTCGATAAAGTGCATATTTATATCAAAAAATCTCATTTTACATTGGTGCGTTATGTTCAGTAGTTCTAAAACATGCGGTGATTGTGCAGATAGCCACATGAATTCACAGAAATACTCATTATAAATGTTGATGAAAATTAAAGTGTTTTGCATGGAACTTTAGATACACTTCTCCTGAATGCAACCGCTGTGTCAGATTTCAAAACAGAAAAAGCATAATCTGAATACGGCGCTCAGAGCCCAAACCAGCCAAAATAAATATCCGCCATGTTGCGCAGTCAACATTAGTCAAATAAATGTTTGTTTTGTTCGATAATGTACATCATTTATATCTAAACAGCTTCTTTTGTAACAAATCCAAACGCGCTTTCAGGTCCAGTCGGATGAAAAGTTCAAAAAGGTTGAAGAAACTTGTCAAACTAAGTATAGAATCAATCTTTAGGATGTTTTTATCATAAATGTTTAATAATGTTCCAACCGGAGAATTCCATTGTCTGTAGAAAAGCAATGGAACGACAGATACCTCTCATGTGAACGAGCATGACTGAGAACAAGGCTGCTGCCAGACCCCCTAGTCAAACAGCTCAAATTCGCTCCCACTTCCCAGTAGAAGCCAGAAACAATGTTCTAAAGACGGTTGACATCTAGTGGAAGCCTTAGGAAGTGCAAAATATCCCATATCCCACTGTGTATTCGATAGGGGCTGAGTTCAAAAACTACAAACCTCAGATTTCCCACTTCCTGTTTGGATTTTCTCTCAGGTTTTTGCCTGCCATATGAGTTCTGTTATACTCACAGACAGTTCTGTTATACTCACAGACATCATTCAAACAGTTTTAAAAACTTCTGAGTGTTTTCTATCCAATACTACTAATAATATGCATATATTAGCATCTGGGACTGAGTAGGAGGCAGTTTACTCTGGGCACGCTATTCATCCAAAAGTGAAAATGCTGCCCCCTATCCCAAAGAAGTTAACTAACCTCCAGACGAGCTTCAATGCCATACAACACTCCTTCCGTTGCCTCCAACTGCTCTTAAATGCAAGTAAAACTAAATGCATGCTCCTCAACCAATTGTTGCCCGCACCTTCCCTCCCGTCCAGCATCACTACTCTGGACTGTTCTGACTTAGAATATGTGGACAACTACAAATACCTAGGTGTCTGGTTAGACTGTAAACTCTTCTTCCAGACTCACATTAAGCGTCTCCAAAATTAAATCTAGAATCGGCGTCCTATTTTGCAACAAAAGCATCCTTCACTCATGCTGCCAAACATACCCTCTTGAAACTGACCATCCTACCTATCCTCGACTTCGGCGATGTAATTAACATCCAGCAGGTATATCTCACTGGTCACCCCCAAAGCCAATTTCTCCTTTGCGCGCCGTTCTCTGCAGCCAATGACGCTAATGACTGGAACGAACTGCAAAAATCACTGAAGCTGGAGACTCATATCTCCCTCACTATCTTTAAGTACCAGGTGTCAGAGCAGCTCACATATAACTGCACCTGTACATAGCCCATCTGTAAATCGCCCATCCAACTCCCTCATCCCCACACTGTATTTATTTATTTATTTATTTATTTATCTTGCTTTTCCATGTAAACATGTATGCAAACATAATTGTGACCTCCCCTTTTGGGGTCCCGCCCACCACCCCCATCACAATCCTATACCACACATTCTTAGGCACATAGTGTGTGTGAGTGTGAAACTGTAGGTTCACATGCAGCTCTAGGATGCCTCAAAGCAGTGTCTGAATTATTATTATTTTTAAACTAGCAGGCACACACGTACACACACACACACACACACACACACACACACACGCTTCTCTCCCTCCCCCTCCCTGGTCCTGGCTTCCAGCATGCATTAGGCCATCCATCAGCCTCACAGTAGATTCAACCCTGAGCTCACGTGGAAAGAGAGAGAAAAATGGACAGAACAAGAGAACGTAGAGAGAGAGAGAGAGAAAGGCCTAATTAGCAGTAATTAATTACCTTTAAAAAAACGAGTGAATAGAAGAAAGAAAGAGTCCTTGTGCCATATTGTCTGGAGCTGATGTTTCTCTCTAGCTTGGTGGTGTATATCCCACAGGACTGTGGAAGGTTTTTGTCCTGGTGAAAACAACACAAAAAACTGAATCGCTCGCGGCCATGTTTCAATGAATTATTAACATGACTATGGTCTTTGCTGGTGTGTGTGTGTGTGTGTGTGTGTGTGTGTGTGTGTGTGTGTGTGTGTGTGTGTGTGTGTGTGTGTGTGTGCGTACAAATGCAATTTTTTTGTTAGTTTTTGTGTCTGGTGGTTAGTGTGCTAACAGTGTGTTTGTGTGTGTGTGTGTGTGTGTGTGTGTGTGTGTGTGTGTGTATGTGTGTGTGTGTGTGTGCTCCTATGTGTACACCTCTGTGTGTTCCAGGGATAATACCACAGCGGTAGTGGTGTACCTGACAGGCCTCATTATTTAGCTGGGTCCTGATAAGGGACTTGTTTTGGGTGATGACTCTCCCATGGATGATAGTGTCCATGTCCTTGATTCATGGTGCCTAGTACTACCCTTCCTGTGTTCAGCCCAGATTATCTAAACGCTAATGGGTGTCGCTAGTTCTTAATGAATGACTGTGGCTGGAGCTACCAATAGCCTGCTTGCTCCCTGAGGGTTATCTCATATCACTAATGATTAATCACCAGGCAGACTGGAGAATCACACTCCTCCTTCCCTAGACATTCTCCCTCTCTCCCTTCTCCTTCTCTCCTTCCCTAGTCATTCTCCCTCTCTCCCTTCTCCTTCTCTCCTTCCCTAGTCATTCTCCCTCTCGCCCTTCTCCTTCTCCTTCTCCTCCTTCCCTAGTCATTCTCCCTCTCCATCTTCTCCTCCTTCCCTCCTTCCCTATAAGGACAATAATACACTCTCCGACTGCAGACTAAACTCTCAGACTGCAGACTAAACCGTGACCAAATCCAAATGAGGCCGTCTTTATACTTCGGGGAATTTCGGTGTGTCACCATGGATACCTTTTGTACCCTGTCATGGGTATACTGTGACTATGTGACTGTGTGCTGCTCTGCTCTGAGGCATTGGGAGTACTATGGTGTTAACTGGTGGTAGTGTGGAGCCCCCCCATTCCTATTCTATCCACCCTAAAGACACCAGAGAGATGTTGCGTGTCTGAAATGGCACCTATGAGCCCTGATCTCAAGTAGTACACGATAAGGAACAGGATGCCATTCTAGATGCAGCCAGACAGGGTGTCTGTCTTATCTTCCGGTGTCTGTCACAATGCCTGTCTTCCCTGGTCTGGTTGCTCTCTCCACTCCCATCAAAGTGTAGTGAGAAAGAGAGGCTGCTACTGTGGCGTACTAAGCCCTTTCTGAAATCCCCTGGCATATTGCTGCTGAGTTGGAAAACCCTCCTTACTCAGTGTAGAATAGCTGTTGGGTTTGTATAGTCATGTAATCGACAGGTCTCTGTCTCTGTGTCTTGGAATCCTCCTGTGTAATCCAGTTAAAGCTGCAATCTGATTACTGTACAGTACAGAGACAAGGGTGAAGATGGGGTGTGTGTGTTCGTGTGTTTGTGTGTGTGTTTGTGTGTGTTTTTAAAGGAAAATGCGGAACACAACAGCACTGTATGCCTGTAGTTGTTTTGTGTCTTTGTGTTTGGAGGTGGATGTGTGAGACAGTGTTTCTATTGCTGGGTTTGAGAGTGTGTGGGGGGTGAGAGAGCGAGAGATGAGAGAGACTTTGTTCTCTAAAAAAAATTGCTGAACAGTTGAAGTGACTTTGGTTGTCCCTGGTCTGTGTGCGTGTGTGTGTGTGTGTGTGCATTTGTGTGTGTACAGTCATGCTGCAGGTGGTTGCCTTGTGGCTTTTATCCAGGTGGGAGAGGGGAGAGCCAGTGTGTGATGCCCAGCCAGAGAGAGGAAGCCCAGGGGACTGGGAGGGGTGAGGAGGGAGACGTGGGTGGGAAACCAGGCACGCAGTGTGGGGTTCCTTTTTTACAACCAACATGGGTTATGCTTTTTAGTCTGTCATGGCGTAAGCCATCTGTGGACTGAATCATTGGCTAAAATAAAGCTCAACCAACCACAGACGTCCTCTAACAGAATAAGTAATTGTCTCAAGTCTAAAGGTAACCCATACCAAAAGAATAGTCTGACGCTGCATGTTCACTTCCAGATCAGAAGCTAATCATCTTAACTGTGTGTGTGTGTGTGTGTGTGTGTGTGTGTGTGTGTGTGTGTGTACGTGTACGTGTGTGTGTGTATCTGTGTGCACTTGCATTTATGTGTGTGTGTGCGTGCAAGTGCTTGGATGCCTGTGTGTGGGTGTACTTGTGCGTGCGTGCATGAGTGCATGCATGTGTATTGGTGCATCTGTGTATGAGTGTGTTCTCCTTCTCTCGGCCCTTCCTGCTGCCTCATGCATATTTGATAGGTATTACCCGGTGCTCCTCTCCACAAACAAGCTTTTCAGCCCCAGTAGGGATGGCAGCACATCTGATCATGCCTAGGTAAGGCAGCCAGCCTGCATCATCCGACACTAGTCCCTGCTAGCACTACACCATAAATACTTAGGGAAACATATTCAACATTCTAATTACTTATTTCACTCACACACACACACACACACACACACTCTCTCTCTCCTCTGCCTTTTCTTTTTCCTCTATACATCTCTTCCCTCTCTCGCGTTCATCCTTCTTTCGCTCTCAATCTCTTTGTCTTCCTGCACATGCATGATTCATAAGCTACCCATTAAAGATACACACCGATGGGCAAAAGAGACCTTGCTGAGATAGGCGTGAAATAACAACCACATATTAACCCCACATGTCAATGAATACACTCTTCTGGACTGAGCTGAGGTATACGGTGTGTTAACCAGAACCTAGTCTTCCTAATATTTTGAATATTTTTTATTTAACTCTAACAAGCACGGATTTACAGTGGAGGGAGGGAGTCAATCTCCTAAAACTTAATTTTAGGGAAGGAGTCAAGGGGCAGGGCAAGGGGTGATCTTTGTCTTTATTTGTGGAAGAATGATTTGTTCTTAAATCACAGAACAACCATCTGGTTCACTTTAGTTGAAACTATGAAAGGGGGGGAGGATGGTGAGGGAGGGAGGGAAGAGGGAGTCACAGTGAAGGGAGGGAGGGAGAGGGAGGTATGATAAAATGAATATAGAAGGTGGAGGTATGTGGAAGAATGATGGAAACACAGAAATGACAAAAGGGAGAATAAAAGAAAGAGTGAATAGAGAGATATGATAAAATGATACATCATGGTAGTGTCACAGAAATGTTTTGGAGAATATAAAGACGTAGGTAGATAATATGATACATCATGGTAGTGTCACGAGTGTTTTGGAGAGGTATAATGTCACGGCTGTTGAAAGAACTAGACCAAGGTGCAGCGTGGTGAGCGTACATAGTTCCCTTTTTGATCAGGATGATGTCGACAAAAACAATAAACAATCCAAAACCAACCGTGAAACTTACCGCAATAGTGCCAACAAACAAAGACAACTTCCCACAAAGAAAGGAGGGAAAGGGCTACCTTATGTATGGTTCCCAATCAGAGACCACAATAGACAGCTGTCCCTGATTGAGAACCATACTCCACCAAAACATAGAAACACAAAATCATAGAAAACTAAACCTAGAATGACCACCCCAAATCACACCCTGACCAAACCAAATAGAGACATTAAAATGCTCTCCACAGTCAGGACGTGACATATAAAGAGATAGAGAGATAATAATACATTGTGGTAGTGTCACTAGTGTTTTGGAGAGGTATAAAGAGGTAGGTAGATATTATGATACATCGTGGTAGTGTCACTAGTGTTTTGGAGAGGTATAAAGAGGTAGAGAGATATGATGATACATCGTGGTAGTGTCACTAGTGTTTTGGAGAGGTATAAAGAGGTAGAGAGATATTATGATACATCGTGGTAGTGTCACTAGTGTTTTGGAGAGGTATAAAGGGCTATGGTGTAGGTACCATTAGGAAATGGCAATGACACGGTCTGTCAACCAACAGTCTGGATAACGGCCATGTTTTTCAGCAGGTGGCGTTGTCTGGGGAAAACTGGTGGAGCCAGAATGTCACATGGCAGTGTGTGTGTGAGTGTGTGTGTGTGTGTGTTTGTGCGTACATGCGTCTGTCTCTACACCGGGGTCTCTTGCCGTCAAGACCGAGGGGAGACCCTGTCAGCGTATCACAGGCCTGGCTGCTCATAATGCCATTCTTAGCATATGGCGGCACGCTAACCGAGCAGACTTCGCCTTATCAAATATTCACAATTACAAACAGAATGAAACCCTTGCCTGGCTTGACATTTATATTTAATTTAGTTCCCTTTTCTCTATGCTGCCGCACTTCACTCCCTAGTCCCTAAGCGTCTCCTGTTTTAGGTTCTCGCGCCGGGGCGTAGTTTGCGTTTGAGAGAGAAGCAGTGGTGTGTGACTAGGAGACGTGTGTTCCTTTTTTGAGACGTGACAACATGTACTGAAGTCATTACATGAGCAGATGCCACGTCCGCCCTGCCTCACCTGGAATATAGAGAGGGTGGGAGGGAGGGTGGGAGGGGAAGGGGGGGGGAGGGAGGGGATGAACGAAGGGGAGAGGGGGTGGGAGGGAACAGGGGACGAGGGAACGAAGGGGAGAGAGGGGGTGGGAGGGAACAGGGGATGAGGGACGAAGGGGAGAGGGGGTGGGAGGGAACAGGGGACGAGGGAACGAAGGGGAGAAGGGGTGGGAGGGAACAGGGGATGAGGGAACGAAGGGGAGAGGGGGGTGGGAGCGAGGTAGTGGAAGGAAGAGAGAATGGTATGTCATTCTCTTCCCACCTTTGAAAGGAGAGAGTGAAGAGGGGATGAGAGACCGAAAGGAGAGGAGGAAGGGAGAGGGGGATAGAAGGGTATACGGGGCCTTCAGGAAGTATTCAGACTGCTTGACTTTCCCACATTTTGTTACGCTACAGCCTTATTCTAAAAAATGTTACATTATTTATTTATTATTATTATTATTTTTCCCTCATTAATCTACACACAATACCCCATAATGACAAAGCAAAAACAGGTTTTTAGAATTAAAAACATTAACATAAGTATTCAGACCCTCTAGTCAGTACTTTGTGGAGGCATCTTTGGCAGCGATTACAGCCTTGAGTCTTCTTCTTCTCCAGAGATTTTCGATCTTCGACAAGTCCGGGCTCTGGCTGGGCCACTCAAGGACATTCAGAGACTTGTCCCAAAGTCACTCCTGCATTGTCTTAGCTGTGTGCTTAGGGTCGTTGTCCTGTTGAAAGATGAACATTCGCTCCAGTCTGAGGTCCTGAGCGCTATGGAGCAGGTTTTCATCAAGGATCTCTCTGTACTTTGCTCCGTTCATCTTTGCCTCGATCCTGACTAGTCTCCCAGTCGCTGCCACTGAAAAACATCCCCACAGCATGATGCTGCAACCACATGCTTCACCGTAGGGATGGTGCAAGTTTCCACTAGACGTGATGCTTGTTATTCAGGCCAAAGAGTTGATCTTGGTTTCATCAGACTAGAGAATCTTGTTTCTCATGGTCTGAGAGTCTTTAGGTGCCTTTTGACAAACTCTAAGCGGGCTGCCTTTTACTGAAGAATGGCTTCCGTCTGGCCACTCTATCATAAAGGCCTGATTGGTGGAGTGCTGCAGAGATGGTTGTCCTTCTGGAAGGTTCTCCCATCTCCACAGAGGAACTCTGGAGCTCTGTCAGAGTGACCATCAGTTTGGCTTGGCGGCCAGCTCTAGGATGTGTCTTGGCGGTTCCAAACTTCTTCCATTTAAGAATGATGGAGACCACTGTGTTCTTTGGGACTTTCAATGCTGCAGACATTTTTTGGTACCCTTCCCCAGATTGTGTCTCGACACAATCTTTTCTTGGAGATTTAGGGACCATTTCTTCGTCCTCATGGCTTGATTTTTGCTCTGACATGCACTGTCAACTGTGGAACCTTATATAGACATGTGTGTGCCTTTCCAAATCATGTCCAATGAATTGAATTTACCACAGGTGGACTCCAATCAAGTTGTAGAAACATCTCAAGGATGATCAATGGAAACAGGATGCACCTGAGCTCAATGTCCAATCTCACAGCAAAGGGTCTGAATACTTATGTAAATAATTTTTTCCTGTTTTTTATTTTTAATACATTGGCAAAATTTTCTAAAAAACTATTTTCGTTTTTGTCATTATGGGGTATTGTGTGTAGATTGCTGAGATGTTTTATTTCTGTAATCCATTTTAGAATAGGGCTTAACGTAACAAATTGTGGAAAAAGTCAATGGGTCTGAATACTTTCTGAAGGCACCGTATGTCATTGAGTTTCAGAGTTAGTATTTGACAGAGACAGAGGTTGGAGGAGAGGTCAGTCCTACCCTATCAAGCCTTCCATCGACAGGGTCAATGTCCCAAATAGCACCCTATTTCATACATAGTGCACACTTCACCAGAGTCCTATGTGATACTGTTTGACCACCTCGTCTCGTCTGGTTGCGTGTGTGTGTGTGTGTGTGTGTGTGTGTGTGTGTGTGTGTGTGTGTGTGTGTGTGTCCTAGTGTATCTGACAGCTAGATAGCACTGGCTTGTCATACTACAAAAGCCCCATTGGTGGCGTTGACCACTTGCTGTTTTTCAGTGTCCGTGTATATCCGTGTGTGTGTGTGTCAGGTGCACTCTGGTGCCGGCTGGTTTCACCTGAGTACCCTTGTGTGCAAATAGCACCTGGGTGTCAAAACAGTAACTCCACTTCACTGTAACTCCCTTGTTTCTTCACTCCATCCCGTCTTCTTTTTTTCCCTTCCACTACACACACACACACACACACACACACACACACTGTGGTAAGGCCAGAATGCTCTAATCTCGTCTCGTTTTTTCCCCCCTACACCCCCTCTCTCTCAGTCACTATCTCTCTCTCTCTCTGCTTCTCCTCCTCCACCCTTCCCTCTCTGTCTTTCTCTCTCCTCACACTCCTCAGCCCTGTGATCCTTCAGGCTGGTAATTAAACAGCAACCATTAACTTATCAGGAGCTCTCCAGTTTCTCTCTCTGTGCCATAAATTAATAGCAGCTCTGCTTCTCTCCTCAAATCAGATCTCATCTGGTGCTCGCTAGCTGGCTGCCTGGCTGACTGCCTGGCTGGGTGTGTGGCTGGCTGCCTGGCTGGCTGCCTGGCTGGGTGCGTGGCTGGATGGAGAGGAGGATAGGAGGAGTGTGTTCGTTGTTTTGTTTCATAGACTGTAAAAGATATGGACAAAGCCATCGATGACGTCACACCATTGAAGTGTCATTTCAGCGTGCCACCATCTTGTTACATGGAGGGGTTTTTGGAAACATTTCAGGTGCAGTTTGAGCTTCTTTAGGTAGTGACAATGCATGCTAGCTCAGTGCTGCCCCTTCTCATTGAGTATAGCTGTGTTCGAATACTCACACTAACCTTACTAACCGTACTATTTCTGACGTAAATTGAAGATATAGTGTACTTATTGGTCGTAGTATGGATAGAGTTAGTATGCCAAAAGTTCCCGGATGTCGTACTAAATTCGCAAAAATATGAAGTATACAAGCAGTGTACACCATTTCTGTGCTTTTAGGGCCCATAATGCAATTCTTTAGAAAAAGGGCGTGGCTTCACATCGTTTTCAGATTTGTGAGTGGCTACAAAGTCATTGTCTTAACTAATTATAACAAATGTTAAGAAAATGTAGAGCAATGTAATAAAGGAATTACTTTTCAAATAAGTTACCTTACACGTTATGTTGGCTGACAATTTGTTAGCTACGCTATCCTTACGAACCACATAGAATATCATTACGGCAGTATGTACCGGTATGTTAGCTAGCTGCCTAACGTTGGTTGGCTACTAATACATCAAACTTGCCAGTATATTAACTATATGCTACCTAACTAACTACCCAACATTCATTGACATGAATAATCGCATAATTCTTAGTTTAGCTAAGTGGTATAGTCGTTGTGCATTCTCAATGGACATTCTGGTGCTTTTGTAAATTCACTCTGGAATGTACCAGAGTGCAGAACAACTGATATATTTACAAAAGCTCAACACCCGTTGAATTTGGCCGGTGTCAGTAAACATCTGCAAAAAAGCATAATTAAATTGTTGCCAGCAACAAAAGTTACAGTCACCAACGCTCTGGATAACATGAAAACTGCCTAACCACCTCTGCTAGGGCGAGTAAAATGGTCAGAGTGAGGTGTTCTCTCATTTGTGTCTGGATGTAGCTAGCAAGCTTGCCAACGTTAGCCACTTAGCTTAGATACTTGACTGCCGTTGTTATGTCAGAACGCTGAGATCAACCCTACTCCTCGGCCAGAGCGTCCTGTGTGGCTCTGAATGCTCTGAGTTTATAAACTCCCAGAGCGAACTCTGATCGCCCTCTGGTACTCCAGATTGTATTTAAGAACAAACTGGAATTCGAAAGATGTCTAGCTAGTAATTTGTTATGCTACAAAGCTAGCAGGAGGTTACATAGCAACAGCATCAACTTCTGGTAGACAGGCGAAGCTCTAGTACGCTTGAACTGAAGGGATACCGTTTGTTTACAGTATAGTCAAATTAACCAACAGTATATAGTATGTAGTATATGTAGTATAAGACCCTGGGTTTATAAGCGTGGATATCGACTGTGCTTTTGGGGCACAGTCGATAGCGAGCTGGACTTCAGGCTAGAATGTCGAAGGTTCGAGACCTGCTCCCTGCCTGTTTCATTACACCATGTTAGTATAGGTTTTTGAACACAGCTTATCTCAATTTGAAGGCTGACCAAGGTACTGCAGGCTGCCATTAGCAACTAAATGATCCTTTTAACTTATTCTGTGTCTGATTTTAAAGTAATCGGTTCAAGGACATACAGTGGGGAGAACAAGTATTTGATACACTGCCGATTTTACAGGTTTTCCTACTTACAAAGCATGTATAGGTCTGTAATTGTTATCATAGGTACACTTCAACTGTGAGAGACGGAATCTAAAACAAAAATCCAGAAAATCACATTGTATGATTTTTAAGTAATTAATTTGCATTATATTGCATGACATAAGTATTTGATACATCAGAAAATCAGAACTTAATATTTGGAACAGAAACCTTTGTTTGCAATTACAGAGAACATACGTTTCCTGTAGTTCTTGACCAGGTTTGCATACACTGCAGCAGGGATTTTGGCCCACTCCTCCATACAGACCTTCTCCAGATCATTCAGGTTTCGGGGCTGTCGCTGGGCAATACGGACTTTCAGCTCCCTCCAAAGATTTTCTATTGGGTTCAGGTCTGGAGACTGGCTAGGCCACTCCAGGACCTTGAGATGCTTCTTACGGAGCCACTCCTTAATTGCCCTGGCTGTGTGTTTTGGGTCGTAGTCATGCTGGAAGACTCAGCCACGACCCATCTTCAATGCTCTTACTGAGGCAAGTAGGTTGTTGGCCAAGATCTCGCGATACATGGTCCCATCCATCCTCCCCTCAATACGGTGCAGTCGTCCTGTCCCCTTTGCAGAAAAGCATCCCCAAAGAATGATGTTTCCACCTCCATGCTTCACGGTTGGGATGGTGTTCTTGGGGTTGTACTCATCCTTCTTCTTCCTCCAAACACGGCGAGTGGAGTTTAGACCAAAAAGCTCTATTTTTGTCTCATCAGACCACATTACCTTCTCCCATTCCTCCTCTGGATCATCCAGATGGTCATTGGCAAACTTCAGATGGGCCTGGACATGCGCTGGCTTGAGCAGGGGGACCTTGCGTGTGCTGCAGGATTTTAATCCATGACGGCGTAGTGTGTTACTAATGCTTTTCTTTGAGACTGTGGTTCCAGCTCTCTTCAGGTCATTGACCAAGTCCTGCCGTGTAGTTCTGGGCTGATCCCTCACCTTCCTCATGATCATTTATGCCCCACGAGGTGAGATCTTGCATGGAGCCCCAGACCGAGGGTGATTGACCGTCATCTTGAACTTCTTCCATTTTCTAATAATTTTCTTCCCAGCCTTGTGCAGGTCTACAATTTTATCCCTGATCCCTTAAACAGCTCTCTGGTCTTGACCATTGTGGAGAGGTTGGAGTCTGTTTGATTGAGTGTGTGGACAGGTGTCTTTTATACAGGTAACGAGTTCAAACAGGTGCAGTTAATACAGGTAATGAGTGGAGAACAGGAGGGCTTCTTAAAGAAAAACTAACAGGTCTGTGAGAGCCGGAATTCTTACTGGTTGGTAGGTGATCAAATACTTATGTCATGCAATAAAATGCAAATTAATTACTTACAATTCATACAATGTGATTTTCTGGATTTTTGTTTTAGATTCCGTCTCTCACAGTTGAAGTGTACCTATGATAAAAATGACAGACCTCTACATGCTTTGTAAGTAGGGAAAACAAATGCTTGTTCTCCCCACTGTACATCTCGTGAAATAGAAGCAATTATTGGTTAACATGATTGTGTTAAGGGGGATCCAGTTTTCTGGAAACAATGTACCGCGGTCGGCCTTCTTCTTGAAATCCTCAATGCGAGGGGGCAGTCATTCTCCCCTGATAGGTTTGTGTGAGTTTCTCTATCTGACACTCGGCAGCGTGTGAAATGTAATTAAACATGGCTGGGCACCATCCACACACAGACACACTCTCCCCTGTCCACTCCATCTCCCCTGTCATTATTAGTTGTTGTTTCTTAACCCTTTCTGTTCTCTCACTAGAAATACACGTAGCAACACTTGGATACACGGATACAATGCAACTTACACACACCGCATATGGATGGTTCTGTGTGTGGAATGGGGAGTGGTTGTAGAGTTGGAAGGCGGTGTGTGTGTGTGTGTGTGTGTGTGTGTGTGTGTGTGTGTGTGTGTGTGTGTTTGTCCATGAGCGTGTGTGGGGGTGTTTATTTGGACATTGGTGTGAATGAGAGGTGCTGCTCTATCTCTGACAGTGTGAAGCCAGTGTGATGTTCCAAAATGCTGTTGAAGGTTAAAAATGTGATAATTGTGTGGCTTTACAATGTCAATAAATCCCTTTGAATTGAGGTTGTGTAATGTTATTGGGCAAGGTGTCAGAGAAGCCAAGGGAAAAGGTATACAATTTAAAGTTTGTCGTAGATTTGATTTTACTCCCCTAAACTCACATAGGATGGGTTTGTCACAGGAGAATGTGAAGAGGCTAAATGAACTCTCCTACATGTACTGTGGGAGCGGCCATTGTGTACCTCCTATGGGACAAGGCCTTACAGTGCGTTGGAGAAGGCCTTGAAACCCAGGTATCTAGGTCACCAAGATTATCTGTTGAGTGACAAATCTGAAATAAGAGGGATTAACCAGACATAATTATAAAGTATTATGTTTAGGCATTGTGTCAGTGTTTAAGGCTGGTTCTGAGCAATGGAAAAGCTATAATAAGCCAATGTTCCTAGAGTGGATGAATATGTTGATAAAACAACATCGTATGAAATCATGTTAGCAAAAAGGCTGGAGAAAAATTATGCAGACACCAAAAATATATGGGAATGATTATTGTGTGATATATGAAAGAATATCATGGCCATGAAATAGCATATGTATTTGTATTTGTGTTTTTTATTTGGTTTGGTGTGTTGGTTGTTTTGTGTTAAAGATGGAAAAAAAATAGGGGGAAAAAGAATGAATTGTATATACCAACAACAAACAAATGAAACCAGTGTGAGGTGGCAGACGTAGGTGGGACTGTGATTCCTCGGCAGGAGATAGGAGCGATGGCACCAGGCTGTATGAGTGTTTGTTCGCCCACCTAATTCGTGCTGTTTGCTTTTCTCAATTTATCTATAGCAAATATTCATCTTATTCTAAATGTATTTATTTCACTGTCTGTTCACACTTTCTTTTTACTTTTTCACCTGATGGGACTTAGCCTGAACTCTGTAACTGTTTATGGCGTGACGCCAAGCTATTGTAGTAGACAGAGTCTGTTTAATATATAGAAATATATTCCCCAGTGCTTTAGACAGACTCCCTACACATCATACAGTATAGTCACTCAGAGGCTGCATCCCAAATGGCACCCAATTCAGGCCCATAAGTCTCTGGTCAAAAGTAGTGCACTATAAAGGGAATGGGGTGCCATTTGGGACACAGAAGAGTCTCTGATGGGTTTCCCTCTCAGCCCATGAGGAGCAGTGCACTGCAGTCTGCTAACGGCTGAGGAGGGGAGAGGGAATAGTTGGGTTCACTTGAGGTTCTGTCTTTGTGGAGCAGAGGGAACCGTTTCTGAGAGATACAGTACCAAGAGGAATAATGGTTTAGTTAGATAATGTGCTTCTGAAGGAGCTAAAGCTATGCACAACTTAAACCATTCAGCCAGTTCCGTAGCCGTCTCGTTTGATAAGCTTACTGACCGCCGCCTGAACCACCTCTCTCTCTCTCTCTTTCTCTCTCTCTCTCCCTCTCCCTCTGTCTCTCTCTCTGTCTGTCTGTCTGTCTGTCTGTCTGTCTGTCTCTCTCTCTCTCTCTCTCTCTCTCTCTCTCTCCCTCTCTCTCTCAATTCAATGGCCTTATTGGCATGGGAAACATATGTTAACATTGCCAAAGCAAGCGCAGTAGGTAATATACAAAAGTGAAATAAACAATAAAAATGAACAGTAAACATTATACTCACAGAATTTCCAAAAGAATAAAGACATTACAAATGTCATATTATGTATATATACAGTGTTGTAACGATGTAGAAATTGCTTAAAGTACAAAAGGGAAAATAAATAAGCATAAATGAGGGTTGTATTTACAATGCGGGAGGGAAATATGTGTCTCTAATATGGTCATACATTGGGCAGGAGGTTAGGAAGTGCATCTCAGTTTCCACCTCGTTTTGTGGGCAGTGTGCATATAGCCTGTCTTCTCTTGAGAGCCAGGTCTGCCAAGGCGGCCTTTCTCAATAGCAAGGCTAAGCTCACTGAGTCTGTACATAGTCAAGGCTTTTCTTAAGTTTGGGTCAAAATGGTCAGCTATTCTGTCACTGTGTACTCTCTGTTTAGGGCCAAATAGCATTCTAGTTTGCTCAGTTTTTTTGTGTCAAGTAATTATCTTTTTGTTTTCTCATGATTTGGTTGGGTCTAATTGTGTTGCTGGCCTGGGGCTCTGTGGGGTGTGTTTGTGTTTGTGTTTGTGAACAGAGCCCCAGGACCAGCTTGCTTAGGGGACTCTTCTCCAGGTTCATCTCTCTGTAGGTGGTGGCTTTGTTATGGAAGCTTTGGGAATCACTTCCTTTTAGGTGGTTGTAGAATTTAATGTCTCTTTTCTGGATTTGGATAATTAGCAGGTATCAGCCTAATTCTGCTCTGCGTGCATTATTTGGTATTCTACGTTGTACGTGTAGGATATTTTAGCAGAATTCTGCATGCAGAGTCTCAATTTGGTGTTTGTCCCATTTTGTGAATTCTTGGTTGGTGAGCGGACCCCAGACCTCACAACCATAAAGGGCAATGGGTTCTATAAATGATTCAAGTATTTTAGCCAGATCCTAATTATTATGTCAAATTTAATGTTCCTTTAGGTGGCATTGAATGCCCTTCTTGCCTTGTCTCTCAGATCGTTCACAGCTTTGTGGAAATTACCTGTGGCGCTGATGTTTAGGCCAAGGTATGTATAGTTTTTTGTGTGCTCTAGGGCAACAGTGTCTAGATGGAATTTGTATTTGGGGTCCTGGCGACTGGACATTTTTTGGAACACCATTATTTTGGTCTTACTTAGATTTACTGTCAGGGCCCAGGTCTGGCAGAATCTGTGCAGAATATCTAGGTGCCTTCCTTGGTTGGTGACAGAAGCACCAGATCATCAGCAAACAGGAGACATTTGACTTCAGATTCTAGTAGGGTAGGCCGGGTGCTGCAGACTTTTCTAGTGCCCTTGCCAATTCATTGATATATATGTTGAAGAGAGTGGGGCTTAAGCTGCATCCCTGTCTCACCCCATGGCCCTGTGGGAAAAATGTGTGTGTTTTTGTCTATTTTAACCACACACTTGTTGTTTGTGTACATTCATTTTATAACGTTGTATGTTTTTACCCCAACACCACTTTCCATCAATTTGTATAGCAGAATGCCAAACCTTATGCCAAATAGAGTCAAAGGCTTTTTTGAAATCAACAAAGCATGAGAAGACTTTGCCTTTGTTTTGTTTGTTTGTCAATTAGGTTGTGCAGGGTGAATATGTGGTCTGTCATACGATAATTTGGTAAAAAGGCAATTTGACATTTGCTCAGGACATTGTTTTCACTGAGGAAATGTACGAGTCTGCTGTTAATGATAATGCAGAATGGATATTCCCAAGTTTGCTGTTGACGCATATCTCACGTTAGTTAATGGGGTCAAATTTGTCTCCACTTTTGCGGATTGGGGTGATCAATCCTTGGTTCCAAATATTGGGGAAGATGCCAGAGCTAAGGATGACGTTAAAGAGTTTTAGTATAGCCAATTGGATTTTGTTGTCTGTATAGTTGATACCATTGAGGATACCATCCTCATTGAGGATACCATCAACACCACAGGCCTTTTTAGGTTGGAGGGTTTTTATTTTGTCCTGTAGTTCATTCAAGGTAATTGGAGAATACAGTGGGTTCTGGTAGTCTTTAATAGTTCATTCTAAGATTTGTATTTGATCATGTATATGTTTTTGCTGTTTGTTCTTTGTTATAGAGCCAAAAAGAGAGAAGGGGTTTACCTATACATCTCCATTTTGGATAGATAGTTCTTTGTGTTGTTGTTTGTTTGGTGTTTGCCATTTTTCCCAGAAATGGTTAGAGTCTAGGGATTCTTCAATTATATTGAGCAGATTTCTGACGTGTTGTATTTCTGTATTGTTTTAGTGACTCACCATAGTGAAGGCGTAGACTCAGGTTTTCCGGGTCTCTGTTTTTGGTTGGACAGGTTTCTCAATGTCTTTCTTAGATTTGTGCGTTCTTCATAAAACCATTTGTCATTGATGTTCATTTTCTTCGGTTTTCTATTTGAGATTTTTAGATTTGATAGGTAGGCTGAGAGGTCAAATATACTGTTAAGATTTTCTACTGCTAAGTTTACACTTTCACTATTACAGTGGATCGTTTTGTCCAGGAATTTGTTGTTGCCTAATTGTGTTTTGGTAGGTTTCCAAGATACATTCCTTCCATCTATAGCATTTCTTAATATTACTAGGTTCCTTTGGCTTCGATACCTCATGATTGAGTGTTGCTCTGTTCAAGTAGACAGTGATTTTGCTGTGGTCTGATAGGGGTGTAAGTGGGCTGACTGTGAACTCTCTGAGAGACTCTGGGTTGAGGTCAGTGATAAAGCAGTCTACAGTACTGCAGCCAAGAGATGAGCTATAGGTGTACCTACCATAGGAGTCCCCTCGAAGCCTACCATTGACTATGTACATACCCAGCGTGCGACAGAGCTGGAGGAGTTGTGACCTGTTTTTGTTGGCATGTTGTCATAGTTGTGCCTAGAGGGGCATATGGGGGAGGCAATGCTGTCACCTCCATGCAGGTGTTTGTCCCCCTGTGTGCTGAGGGTGTCAGGTTGAGGGTGTCTTGTCTGGTTCTGGCATTTCGGTCGCCACAGACTGGTACATGTCCCTGGGCCTGGAAATGATTGATTTCCCCCTCTAGAATGGAGAAGCTGTCTTCATTAAAGTATGGGGGATATAGGTAGCACACAGGAGGACATTTTTCTCTGTTAAGATAATTTCCTTTTGAATTTGTAGCTAAATGTAAAATTTTCCTGTTTTGATTCATTTAATGGAGTGAGTTAGGTCTGCTCTATATCCAATTAGCATACCCCCTGAGTCTCTTCCCTGTTTCACACCTGGTAGTTTGGTGGATGGGACTACCAGCTCTCTGTAAACTAGAAGGCAACCAGTGGGTCCATCTCCTCTGTACCAGGTTTCTTGTAGGATGACAATGTCTGTATTTCCGATTTCTTGATCTCTCTCTCTCTCTTAACGTGCCCTTGTTTTCCAACTGCCCCATTTTTGTTCTCATACACTTCTCCTCACATCCACAATACAATGTATGCCTGTTACTTCTCTCTTTCTCTCGCTTTCTCTTCATCTCCCTAAAAGCAATCTGCAAATTTTTCTAGAAAGTGTTATTCACGTAGTAATAGTTATTTCACTGAATAATGCTGTTTATTTTTGCTGTCAACAATGTACATGAGTCATAATATAATCTAGAAACGCTACCATCCTTGAACCAAATCATTGTGGGTTGGGTTCCTCTGCATGGCCTTGATTTAGCTGCCTGGAGAGCTACCGTCCTGTAGGTTTTCACTCCAACCCTAATCTAGCGCACCCAATTCTAATAATTAGCTGGTTGATAAACTGAATCAGGTTAGTTACAACTGGGGTTGGGGTGAAAACCTACACACGGGTAACTCCCCAAGGAAAAGGGTTGGCGTGAAAACCTACCCACGGGTAACTCCCCAGGAAAGGGTTGGAGTGAAAACCTACACACGGGTAACTCCCCAGGGAAAGGGTTGGAGTGAAAACCTACCCACGGGTAACTCCCCAGGAAAGGGTTGGGGTGAAAACCTACCCACGGGTAACTCCCCAGGAAAAGGGTTGGAGTGAAAACCTACACACGGGTAACTCCCCAGGAAAAGGGTTGGAGTGAAAACCTACCCACGGGTAACTCCCCAGGAAAAGGGTTATGGTGAAAACCTACACACGGGTAACTCCCCAGGAAAAGGGTTGGAGTGAAAACCTACACACGGGTAACTCCCCAGGAAAAGGGTTGGAGAGCCCTGCTCTAGGTTTTTCCCTCAGCTTTCTCCATCAGATCTCCATCAGATCACCATCAGATCTCACATACCTTGGATTTATACCTCTGCGTGGCCTTGACTTAGCGTCCTGTGGCACTTTAGCTCGACCCAACACCCACGGTATCCCAAGGCCATATTCCACGACGCTTTCATCCACGTACCACTGTCGGCCAAGGCTGAGAGAGCTGCCAGGTTACAGTCACCTTATTTCCCTCAGCTATTCTCTGTCAGATCTCACATGCTGGGTAACGAATAAGAAGCCTGAGACTGGCTGGTTGGCTTATGTAACCCTCCATGGAGGTTGCAGTAGAAATAGAGACCATTGCCTCACTGGTTGAGTCAGACACCTAGAGATAAATCACACCAGAAAGAGGGATATGGATGAATTTATTCTGCATCTTTTATGGAACATTAGACAGAGTAACGCAATGACCTCATTTGAATTGATTTGGACACACATGCACACAGACGCACGCACTCGCACACACACACACACACACACACACACACACACACACACACACACACACACACACACACGCACGCACGCACGCACGCACGCACGCACACACACACACACACACACACCAATATCTCTCCACGCACTTCTATTCAATCTCCAATAGTCCCCCTTGGTGCTGTGCTGGGCTGTTCTACCCCAGCTGTATATCGCTGGCCTCATCTCAAGGCGTTTTCAGATGAATAAACCCAGCTACATTCCATTCCTTTATTCATCCCCTGTCTTTTCTCCCACTGTGTATTCATGAGACAGCTTCTCCATAGTGTTGAGAGAAATCTCCTCCATAGTGTTGTTGTGCTGCAGCAGCAGTTCACGGTGGAGTGGAGTCCTAGCCTGCAGATGTAATTCTTTTCATTTGCTAACTGCGTGCTCACTCAATTAGGGAGGGAGACAGAAGCTGAAGCAGACTGTATTTCCTCAACCCAGTGCCTGGGAAAGATGCTGCTCTGGAGACCGACGCACTTGTAGAAGACACAAACACACACACACCGACACACGCACAAAAAAAGCTCAGCCATAAAAACACACACATACGCAGGCATACAAAGAGACGCACCGACCCACACACGTGTACACACACATAATCACACACACAGGGTTGTAGTGCTTTGGAGTGGCTCTATACTGGCCTGGCCTTGATCAGCATGAAATACCTGATTTTTCTTTAATCCTACTCTTCTTCTCCTTTCCTAGAATGTATTCATCTCTCTCTCTCTCTCTCTCTCTCTCTCTCTCTCTCTCTCTTTATACTTATATATATCTCTCTCTATATATTTATATATATCTATATCTATATCGCTTTCTCTCTATATATATCTGTATCTCTCTCTATATTTATATATATATATATATTTATATATATTTATATATATATATTTATATATATCTATCTATCTATCTATCTATTTATATCTATCTATCTATCTATCTATCTATCTATCTATCTATCTATCTATCTATCTATCTATCTCTCTCTCTCTCTCTCTCTCAATTCAAGGGGCTTTATTGGCATGGGAAACATATGTTAACATTTACAGTGTTTGTTCTTCACTGGTTGACCTTTTCTTGTGGCAACAGGTCACAAATCTTGCTGCTGTGATGGCACACTGTGGTATTTCACCCAGTAAATGTGGGAGTTTATCAAAATCGGGCTTGTTTTCTAATTCTTTGTGGATCTGTATAATCTGAGGTAAATACGTGTAAATGTGTGTCTCTAATATGGTCATACATTGGGCAGGAGGTTAGCCTAGTGGTTAGAGCATTGGACTAGTAACCGGAAGGTTGCAAGTTCAAACCCCTGAGCTGACAAGGTACAAATCTGTCGTTCTGCCCCTGAACAGGCAGTTAACCCACTGTTCCTGGGCTGTCATTGAAAATAAGAATTTGTTCTTAACTGACTTGCCTGGTAAAATAAAAGTGCAGCTCAGTTTCCACCTCATTTTGTGGGCAGTGAGCACATAGCCTGTCTTCTCTTGAGAGCCAGGTCTGCCTACGGCGGCCTTTCTTAATAGCAAGGCTAAGCTCACTGAGTCTGTACATAGTCAAAGCTTTCCTGTGTACTCTCTGTTTAGGGCCAAATAGCATTCTAGTTTGCTCTGTTTTTTCGTTAATTCTTTCCAATGTATCAAGTAATTATCTTTTTGTTTTCTCATGATTTGGTTGGGTCTAATTGTGTTGCACTCTCTCTCTCTCTCTCTCTCTCTCTCTCTCTCTCTCTCTCCCACTCACTCTCTTTCTCTCAAGGTTTTTAAGTAGAGGGGTCTGCTCTGACCTCTGCCCCCAGGCTGCCTGTTACCTGGCTGGTTGGTTTGATGACGAGTGAAGGCTGCGTGTTTTCTCTCCTTGTTCATCTTTACTTACCTCTCCTGGCTTCTATTACATTCCCTATCTGTCCTTCGTGTTTCATTAATCCTCCTAAGCCTCCTACACACTCTTCCCCAGCCCTGTCTACTCAATTCAAGCCCTTAGTTCTGTAACTCACACACAATCTATGCAAGGTTAGAGGTCAGTCTCTTGTTCCAGTTTGTGACACTAACTCCTTTCAATGAAGTCTCTAGTTACCAATGCCTCCTCAGTCCAGTCTGTCCCTACCTAAATGTTTTGAATGCAGGTCCAGATAATTGGGAATGATATATGAGTGCTGTGTTCAGGGAGAACAGCTCTGTGAATGTTCTCGCACTGTTGGTCTTTGCTTTGTGTCAACGAAACAGAACTCTGTTGTTTCCTGATCCTACCCAATTACCGAGTTATCCTCTCTCTCTCTCTCTCTCTCTCTCTCTCTCCCTCTCTCTCTCCCTCTCTCTCTCTCCCTCTCCCTCTCTCTCTCCCTCCCTCCCTCTCCCTCTCCCTCTCTCTCTCTCCCCCTCTCCCTCTTTTTATAGAGGGCTAATTTGCCCTTGAATTAAATGAAAATAAAGATATCTGTCTCCAGTGACGAGGTGAGATGTGATAATAGCGTGTGGACGTCTGGCAGTGAAAATAGAGGCGTGTGTGTGTGTGTGTGTGTGTGTGTGTGTGTGTGTGTGTGTGTGTGTGTGTGTGTGTGTGTGTGTGTGTGTGTGTGTGTGTGTGTGTGTGTGTGTGTGTGTGTGTGTGTGTGTGTGTGTGTGTGTGTGTGTGTGTGTGTGTGTGGAGGGGAAAGGGGTCCAGCTGCCTACCCCAGGGGTGTTCTGGCGCAGGCACGTCTCTTTGACAGCTCAGTAGAGTAGACACTCTAACACCACCTGTCCTCCAGGCGTGCACACACACATGCACACACACACACACATACACACACAAAGACACATACACATACACGCAGAGAGAGAGAGATCAGACCCAGACACCACACATAAATACTGGGCACACAAACAGATGTTCTCTCTAAATGTACACTGTACACTTCCACATTCACACAAAGACACACGTGGCATGGATGCATACAAGACACACACAGAGACACTCAGAACAGATTCATATTCATATCCATGTGTTTGAATAGTAATGGTATCAGTTACAATCTTTATTTCTCTCTCTTTTTCTAACACACACACACACACACACACGCAATCACACATACACACACCAGAAGCCATACGCAGCTTCCATTGAATCCACAGCGCCATGGCAAAAGGACAACAATTGTGTGGTTACTTTGTTGACAATCCTCAATCCTTTGTTGTCTGCATACAAAACCACGTTGGCAATTTGGAAGAGTTTCATCCCGGATACAAAACAAAACAATGGGGTGTAAAAAAGCAGCTGTGGGCCAAACACAACCCCAGCTATAGACACACTGGAGAAACCTCTGTACACACACACACACACACTGCTTCACTCCTACTGAAACCACCATGTGACAAAAGCCCTTTCAGTTTAGCGTGTCGATTGGATCAGTCAGTTATCCACACTGAAACAGTGGGAGCCAATGAGGGGCCTGTTTGATGTTGAGTGCTTTCGGAGATCCTTTGTTCTTTTCCTGTTTCGGAGCAGAATATGGAGTAGCAACATATAAAAACAGTAGTAGGCTCTTTGTACTGTATGAGAGATGTGTGTCTCCATATAGGAAGTGAGCAGAGTGCGCTTTAGACACCAGAGGCTTTAATAAAAAAGCAGACATGATGAAATCAATAAAGTTAGATTGTCACCGTGGGGGAAATTAGACGAGCGGTTTATTGGTGCTGGTTTTAATGGGGAAACTTCAGCTAAGTAGGGAGCTACTTTATTATAGAGCCACGTCTGGTTCTGTAGAGACTCTGATAGACAGGCTCTTCAATAGACTGACATGGAAGAGATGGTAGTGCCACTTGGGTTGCAAAGCTACTGGTATTTTACCAAAGTTACCTGAATCTTCAGTAATTTTGATAATTAACAGACAATCTATGGTAACTTTGGGGATTTATACTTGAATAACTTTTAAACAATTGATTCATACTGCATATAGTCTACATGTTTTATATGTGTCCATATTGTCCATGAGATTCTAGTAGATAGACCTAAGGTTCAAGAGAAACTAGCCTTATTAATGAAAAAAATTATCTAATCATCAATGGCATTATTTTCTATTAACTCTTTAACTCTGGACTTTTCTTCACAACTGCCACCAGTTTGACCCCAAAACAATGACCACAAATACTTTTTTACATAGTAAAATAAAATAAAATAAATGTAAAAAAATATTGACTATTTCATGCTGAAAACCATCATATTAAACACCAATGGTATTCACTAAGTTGATGATTTATATTCAGAATAATGTTTTGCGGCTTTGTCATTCTATTTTCTTTGAAACCAGCCACTTTCATTCAGTCTTATGTAACAACATTTGAAATTGTGTTTTTTACATTGGATAAAAGTAGAGACTCAGAGCTACAAAATGGTAGATCATACACTGCAGTTGAGGAACAATGGAAAGTCATTTTGCTTGAATGTTGATAAACTTGTAGCCCCACATTTTGAGGCCCATGAACGTTTTGGTACACCTACTGGAGGGCTCTTTTGTCTACACCCATTCAGCATCGTTCACACCCTCTTAAGCCTTAGTCCAACCCATCTCTTTAAACCAACCAGTGTCATGTTTATAAAATGCTTTTCGGCGAAAGCATACCTAGCCCAGAACATACCTAGCCCAGAACATAGCCCAGTTGACAAATTATTACAAACAGTAACCAGCCAAGCAGAAGCGTTACAAAACTCAGAAATAGAGATACAATTAATCCCTTACCTTTTATGATCTTCATATGGTGGCCATTAGAAGACATTCATTTACTCAATAAATGTTCCTTTTGTTCGATGAAGTCTCTTTATATCCAAAAACCTCTGTTTTGTTAGCGCGTTTTCTTCAGTAATCCACAGGCTCAAACTCAGTCAAAACAATCAGACAAAAAATCCATTATTTTTACGTAAAGTTCATAGAAACATGTCAAACGATGTTTATATTCAATCCTCAGGTTGTTTTTTAGCCTAAATGATCTATAATATTTCAACCGGACAATAACGTTGTCAATATAAAAGGTAAACAAGAAATGCACATGCGCATGAAAAAGCTCTGCAAAACGGTAGGGTCCACTCGTTCAGACTGGTCTTACTCCCTCATTTATAAGAATACAAGCCTGAAACGATTTCTAAAGACTGTTGACATCTAGTGGAAGGCATAGGAACTGCAAATTGAGTCCTAAGTCAATGGATACTGTAATGGCATTGAATAGAAAACTACAAAAGCAACAAAAAAAACAACTTCCTGAATGGATTTTTCTCAGGTTTTCACCTGCTAAATCAGATCTGTTATACTCACAGACACTATCTTAACAGTTTTGGAAACGATAGAGTGTTTTCTATCCAAATCTACCAGTTATATGCATATCATATCTTCTGGGCCCGAGGAGCAGGCCGTATAATTTGGGCATGCTTTTCATCCAAAATTCAGAATGCTGCCCCCTACCCTAGAGAAGTTAAGGATTCACATGTGAGGCCATGTACTAAAGGTCATGTAGTGTGGTAAATATTAAGACTAAAAGTGGTAAAAGTAGTAACCTCCAATAAGGAAAAATTCCAGGTAAACAGAGTGTCCAGATAAAAGCATTTTATACATATTAGATGATGCTTACCCAGACACACTTGTGAATGGGTCTCTGCAGGTGTAAATAGTACACCCAAATGGTTAGTAGTGTCAATGCCTGTAGAGAAAGAACAAAATAATATGCAGTATGTACAATAACAATATGAGTGATACTGGTGATTGATGAGGTAATTATATGCATACAATCGGGGGTAAAGTGGCTGAGCAGCAGGATAAAACATTTTTTTAAGCAGCATTTTATGTTAGGAGAGAGTCATGTGAATGTCCATGGAGGCACTGCAGATACTACTGATGACTGGGAACTCGCCCACAGTGATGAACTGGTCAGACCGAACCACGCATGAACAAGGGAATCTATATTCGGAGAGCCTGTCCTGCCCTTGACTTTAATGCAGGACAACTCCCTGATCTTCTCAAAACAGATAGTTTGTCTAGCTGTGTCCACTCCAGGTGGTGCTTGTACAGGCAGACCATCTATGGGAGGAAGGATGTCAGTGTTGCGCATCAGCTGAGACCTGGTCCTGACTGAGTCCGAACACTCCTTGGTGACAACAACACCAGACTCCAGAGCATCGAAGCTGTTAAACAGGAAATAACAAAAAAATAACACAACATCAATTCACCTCCCAAGTTTAGATAAGAAGAATAACCTCATACAATGCAATGAAAATGATATTCACCTGAAGTGCTGGTACTGCTTGATCTGTGGCAGCGGCCTGAAGTACGGAGTCAGGTGTTGTTACCAGCCATAGCTTCCTACCAGCACCATACCATCATCCAGTCCAACCAGATGCAGGATGTTGACCCCTGTCACAGTGCTGTCCTTCACAACATCAGCAATCTCAGACAAAGTCTTCACTCTAGTCTGAAGCGCTGCTTGATGAGGCCGAAGCACCATTCGGGGGTAAACTTAGTGTGGCCTGTGATCAAGCACTGCCAGCACAGATTTGTCCGGGGCTTAGTGCTTGAGATGTGGGGCAGCAATTTTCTCCACAGATTCCTGAAGGAAGACAGCCCGACTGCAAGTACCTCTGGAAAATACAGAAATAATGTGAGATCAATAAAAGTAGTGCCAATCATGTTGGAGGTCAATTAAATAATCAAAACGTGTTGTTTATGCTTTACATACCAAGTGTTGCCATCGATTCCTTGTGGAGACGCCACACTGATGCTTTTGTCACATGAGATGGCAGCAGCTTTCCACCTAGTGTTTGTGTCCTGGGTGGCATCCTGGTAATAATATTGCATTATCTTCTGCATAGTTGTTGATGAAGTTCATAACTCGCTACAAGTCCTCATGCTTCAGGTGTAACCTGTGCTTGCTTGGGCCAGCTCTCTTTCTGATGGGAGGCATTAGACCATTCTCCTTGTATGACTGGTGGAGGAGAGTCAGGCATGTTCTACTGATGCTGAAAGACAAATTCTAGACAAATATTTTAGCATTATTATACAATATATAGCTGTAATTACCGTCAGACACACCTGGCTAACTTGATGGGTCATGTAATCATCTGGCGAAGTGGAGTCTTTTGTTTAGACATGTAACGTAAACTCACCCCATTCCATACAAATGTGCGCAACCGCGACATTCAAACGAGGCTGCAAAGAAAACTAATGGGACTGTAGCGACTGTGTTGACTTCAAAATCTGGGCTATGAACTGCATTTCTATTCAAGCGTTGATCGACATGGTAATGGCTCTATAGTATTGGAAAAAAATTTTTAAAAAACGGACCCTCTGTTACATCGTGACGTGTCATGCCGTAACGTACAGCGCGCATAAAGCAACTATTTCTGTCTTACAATCTCTCTCCACCAGGTGTAGCACTTCTCTCATTGTTTAAAAACAAGAAATGGACAGTACCTAGTCAAATTTTGCGTCATCACTGCAAGCTATCACGAAACTGTTGACTTCTGAAGATCACTTTAGCACCGTCCTAAAAACCCGATTCAAATTCGACACAAACCTTCAAATAGGTATGTAATCACACATTATATAAACTCTTTATAGTGGTTTATTTACATTTTAGAGGCGATAAGGTGATAAGTTGAACAGATCGAGTGAAAAACAGCAATTCTCCCACACAACATCTCTCCTTCTCACTATCACACATTAGTTTCGCTTCCCCTCCTGTCATTTTTAAAAAGACCCGATGCGACTCATTGCCGTCTTGAATTATGCAGAAACGGGCAGCGTTTAGGTCATGTAATTTATTTTGTTGGCAAGGGGAGAAAGTGTGCTTTACAATGGTATTGACATTACAGTTGATCTGGAAGTATTACGTTTTTGGGGCGCTAAAATACGGTCTATTGTACGGACCATTGCGATGTAGAAAAGTGAGTGAGTTTACTTTAGCTATCTAGCTAAACAATGAACCATAATGCCAATCCATAGAGTATATACAAACCAATTGTCATAGCTAGCTAAAGTTAACCAAAAAGGTTTAATGTTAGCTAGTTAGCTAGCTAACATTAGGCTGTAACTAGCAATGCAAATGTCTTTCTGAGATAATATTATTACACAGATCATACACTTAACGCTAATGTTAGCTAGCAAGCCAGCCACCTAACGTCAGCTAGCTAGCTAAAAGTAAGCTTTAACTGGCAATGAAAACAACTTTCTAACAAAATTTGAAAAATCTAATATCTGAAACTGTAGCTAGACTCTTACCCGTATACATGGATGAACACTTCATGGCAGACAGCAACCCCTTTCAATAAGTAAGACATCCTGTGTCGTTTCCGTTCTGTTTGTACAGCTTGCTTGGCCCATTGTGTCATGTCACTCTGGTTCACACTGACCGTGTGCAATGCCTTAAGAGTCAAACGAATAAATAAAACAAACAGTGTGCAGGTGGGATTGGAAGCCCAAGGGCTTATATAAAACCACACTACAAAAACAAAAATATATAATACCTATAGTACAAAAATATAAAAGGTTTGTTAAAACAGATAACAAAACCCACTAATCATAAATGTACAAATGAACCAATCAGCAACCACAAAGATATCAAGAAGAACTAAAAAGTGATGCGTTGCTGCCCGGATGTTAATAGCTCTATTGACAAAAATCAGTGGGGAAAAGTGGTGATTTACTCCTTTCTGGAGGACGATCGTGTCATGCTGAATCTCTCTGAATCAGACAATGTGGAAATCGCTGATTTGATTGAACCAGACATTTTAGGGTCTTCCCCCATCACTGTCATACAAATAAACGATGATCAACAGTGCTGTTGTCACAGAAGAAGTTGACCGGAATCAGTGGAATGTTCTGGATTCATACCCAAATGTGGAGAAAGTTGAAAAGAGAACACAGGAGGTTGTTGTATAAAACACGTCTCCGGATTACATCTTCAAACTAAAGGCAACCATGGCCTCCATGACAGAGGGAGAAGCGTTCAGCCATGTAGACGGTTATTAAGAGTCTAGCTACATGTTCAGATATTATATCTTTCTATTTTTGTCAGAAAGTTGTTTTCATTGCAAGTTAAAGCTTACTGTTAGCTAACTGTGTGTATGATGTGTAGTAATATTATTTGTGTCTCAGAAAACTATTTGCATTGCTAGTTATAGCCTAATGTTAGCTAGCTAGCTAACATTTAACCTAGTTAACCTAGTTGGTTAGCTTTAGCTACCTGCAGGTTCATGCATAGTGCATGGTATTATGAGTTTGGATTACATTGCTACATGTCTATACAAAATACTCCATTATGCAAATAACCATTTCACTGTACCATTTACATCTTCTGTATCCTGTGCATGTGACAAAAAATGTAGATTTAATTTGATATAGTGTGTGTTTACCAGAGACAGTAATGTGAAGAACAACATGACCAGATTAGGATATAGGCCAAGGTCCAGATAAAGTGTCTTAATTTTGTGCTACTTTTTGTTACTACTTTTACCACTTTTAGTCTGGAAATATTTGGTTGTTTAGCACATGGCCTCACATGTGAATCCTTAAAGAGATGGGTGGGGCTAAGGCTTAAGAGGGTGTGAACGATGTTGAATGGGTGTAGACAAAGAAGAGCTCTCCAGTAGGTGTTCTAAAAATATTCACTGGCCATTTTCTCAAAAGAGGAGTTACAAGTTGATCAACTTTCAAAGCAGAATTACTTTCCCATTGTTCCTTAACTGCAGTCTATAATATACCATTTTCTAGCTCTGAGTCTCTACTTTTTTCCAATGTAAAAAACGCCAAATCCAGATAGTCTGTCACATATTGAGTTGCACCCACCCTCCCACCCAGCAGCGTTGCAGTTCTTGACACAAATCGGTGTGCCTGGCACCTACTACAATACCCTGTTCAAAGGCACTTAAATCTTTGTCTTGCCCATTCACCCTCTGAATGGCAGACATACACAATATAGTGTATTTTACATGTGATAAGGCCACCTTTGATAATCTTAAATACCCAAAAGGGCCACTAGATGTCTTGTGATAGATTATATCAAATCTTTGAAAAATACCAACATTTGGATAGTTTTCTTGTAAACTTTTAAAGTTTCCAGTAATATACCCTCCCTTTGGAACCCTAAGTACCAACGATTGAATGGAAAGCAATTCAGAAACATATTATTGTAGTGACACAACCAATACATTGACTGAATTAAAGGAATGCATTTCGTATCTCTAGACAGACTGGTTGCCTCCCACAATGTACCAACGTTCGCTGTCTGTAGAAGTTCCAACATCTTTTGGGACCGAGAGGACGAGTCAGAAATGGGATGTGCGTTACTTTAAAGTGAGTTAAACATAAGCATAAACATAAACAGACCTGTCTGTTTAAAGAGGACCCTCCCTGGAACAATTTTCCGCTTTCAAAATGTTCAAGAGAATCCAACATCCTCCCCAGACTTTGTGCCATTGCTCCAAGGTCTGGGATGCATTCAGAAATATACAATCTTAGTGAATCAACCAATACTGAATAGAAAGCATGACTGAATAGGAAGCATGAATACAGAAAGATACCCTTATCCAGAGTCATTTTAACTATACACACAGTGTATTCAACAAAGCACTGGTGGAAAAAGTACAACATTGTCATACTGGAGTAAAAAATAAAGATACCTTAATAGAAAATTACTGAAGTAAAAGTTACAGTACCCAGTAAATACTACTTGATTAAAATATTTGAAGTATTTTGTTTTAAATGTACTTAAGTTCAATGGTGGAAAAAGTATTATATTTTCATACTCAAGTAAAAAGTATAAGTGAATGCTATACATCAAATTCCTTATATTAAGCAAACCAGGTGGAACCATGGGGGGGGGTTTAGCCTGGGGCATTCTCCAACACTCAGATATAATTTACAAATTCAGTATTTGTGTTTAGTGATTCTGCCAGATCAGATGCAGTAGGGATGGCAACACGTTACAAACAATTCCACAGTAACGGTTTGAGCTGAGATGCTGATTTTACATTCCAAATGTATGTCAAACATAAAACATTGATTTCAAGGTTTAACAAACCATATACCTCTAGGCACAAGGACTACTTTTAACAATTTACACAGAACATTTTACAAAACACATTTACTGGAAGAACTGTGCAGATGCAGTTTGGTAAAGTCTCCCTCTACAAACTGGCTATTATTTTGATGAGTTCTGCCCCTAAACATGACCAAATCTGAAGCAGTCATAGACATCTATGTTTCACAAGTTTCAACATCAAAGTACAGTACAGTAGAGTACAGTAGAGTACTGTAGAATACAGGACAGCACAGCACAGAACAGTTCAGTACAGTATTTTACAGTAGCGACCAGTACAGTTCATTACAGTAGAGTACAGTAGAGTACAGTACAGCACAGCACAGAACAGTTCAGTACAGTACTTTACAGTAGCGACCAGTACAGTTCATTACAGTAGAGTACAGTAGAGTACTGTAGAATACAGTATAGTTCAGTAGAGTACAGTAGAGTACAGTAGAGTTCAGTAAAGTAGAGTAGAGTATAGTACAACACAGAACATTATAGTGTTCTCAACTACAATGTGCTCTGTGTTGTACTGTAATGAACTCTACTGTACCTTACTGAACTCTACTGTACTCTACTGTACTCTACTGTACTCTACTGAACTATACTCTACTTTTCTTTACTGTACTGTACTGAACTACTCTCTACTTTTCGTTACTGTACTGTACTCTCCTGTACGCTACTGTACAATACTGCACTGTGCTGTCCAAACGTGTGAAGTCAACTATGGTTTGTGACGACTATGATTACCCATTGTAACCAATTCAATTGCAGAAATTCCCCACCCACTCAGCCTGTCTTTTCAAACGTCCTAGTCGTTAGCCATGAGAGAAAAATACATTTTTCCCAAATTCTTTGCATTTCTATCCCCCAATAAAATGATGGGTGTTTTTTAGTCACTCAAAAGGCTATTTTACATGGGAATCAGAATGACTGTTCGGGACCTTTTAGACTTTTTCTAGTAGATGTTTTTAAAGACCCCTTTTCCATCTGTTTGACCAGAAATAAAATACTTTGCTTATTCCTCATTTTTAGGATGGAAAATGGTTGAAAATGTATATTCTGTATGCCTTCATTTCTCAAAAATATTAGCTTTCATTTCACACCTATTTTATTTTTTTATCTTAGTGCTTCAGACAAAATTAGGGAAAATGTACTTACTATGACTGAAATATGCAGTTGTCCCACCTAACTATCTTCAGATAAATGCACTAAATGTAAGTCGCTCTGGATAAGAACTTCTTCTAAATGACAAAAATGTTAAATGTAATTTTGCTTTCTCCTTGACTTGTTCAGATATTTTCTGGATTGTTTCCTTATTATCTGCATGACTAATCTTAATGCAATAGAATTACTCTAACTGACACTGAATTTTAAAACAAGGCTAGACATGAATTATGCATGAATTATTATGGTCCTTTGTAGCTCAGTTGGTAGAGCATAGTGCATGTAAGGCTAGGGTAGTGGTTTTATTTTTCTCTGTCTCTCTCTCTCTCTCCGCCTCTTTGTCTCTCTTTCTTCCTTCCTTTCTTTCTTTGTTTTTCTCTCTGTCTCCACTCTCTCCACTGACTGTTGTTCACTCAGTAGCCCCCTCCATAGTTTTCAGAGGCTGTTATGGTGAGTGCCTTTGAATGACCGTTGATAGGCGACGAGAGGTGGGGGTTGGGGGGGTTGGAGAGACGAAGATGCTTCTTAACATCACAATGCAGCAGGTCTTTAGAAGTCAGAGAAGATGAAAGAAACCATTCTTTATTCTTGTGCTTTTCCAGCTCATCATCTCCACTTCTCTCCTCCCTCTTTACCTTCCCTCGCTCCTCTCTCATTTTGAATTATCTGTTTATTCTGCCCTTAGCATTCTCTCTCCCTTCTATCCTCTACCCCACCCTATATGTATTTCTCTCTCTCCCTTCTATCCTCTACCCCACCCTATATGTATTTCTCTCTCTTCCTCTACAACCTCTATCACTCCTCTCTCTCCCCTGACCCATCTCTCCAGCTCCATCCTCTCCCCCCTCCATCCTCTCCTCTCTTCCTCTCCATTCTCCCTCTCCTCACTCCCAGTCAACCATCTCTCCCTCTCCACCTGCAACCCTTTCTCCCCCTCAACCCTCTCTCCCTCCCCATACTCTCTCCCCTCCATCCTCCCTCTCCTTTCTCTCCCTCCATCCTCCCTCTCCTCACTCCCAGTCAACCCTCTCTCCCTCTCCACCTGCAACCCTTTCTCCCCTCCATCCTCCCGCTCTTCACTCCCCCTCCACTCTCTCTCCCCCTCCATCCTCCCGCTCTTCTCTTCTCTCCCCCTCCATCCTCCCTCTCTTCTCTCCCCCTCCATCCTCCCGCTCTTCTCTTCTCTCCCCTCCATCCTCCCTCTCTCCTCTCCCCCTCCACTCTCTCTCCCCCTCCATCCTCCTGCTCTTCTCTCCCCTCCATCCTCCCTCTCCTCTCCCCTCTCTTGCCCCCTATTTGGTGGATAGGTAATGACATAAGGGGACTAGGGTACATGGGTAAACAGTGACAGATGCAAGGCCTGGATCAATAGGGACTCGGCTAGTCCCACATCACCTGCTAAACATCCACGTGTCCCTAACAGCCTGATGGTTACCACGGTGTCCTAACAGCCTGATGGTTACCACAGTGTCCTAACAGCTAGATAATTACCATGGCTTTTATAAAAAATGTATTTCTGTAACAGAGCAGCCAGCAAAACCCATCACAGAAACCAGCAGGGAAACCAAACACAACATACACAGAATACTTTTTCCCCCTTTCTGTTTATAAAGTGGCGATATTCAACCCATTATTCTAAAGGGTCCTGGTTCCTTTAAAGGTCCTGGTCTGAGTGGGGAGGGGAAAACTGACATGTTGCTGTCATTGACAGAGAGGTTTGGAACTCTCTTTCTATTAACTAATAATGTCACCAGGCAGGCCAAAACTCCAGCCCACCAAAACAGGCAGAAATTCCAGGTGGTCTTTTGAAACAGCTCTTACACTAATAGGACATTATCATCATTTGAACAATTTCACAGTTTTTTTCAAATCTCATGATATTAAACACAGGGAAATCAGATTTTTGACTGCACTGGGCCTTTAATGAAAAACAGTGTCTGTTGCTGTTCGGTTGGTACATTCTGCACTGGGCCTTTAATGAAAAACAGTGTCTGTTGCTGTTCGGTTGGTACATTCTGCACTGGGCCTTTAATGAAAAACAGTGTCTGTTGCTGTTCGGTTGGTACATTCTGCACTGGGCCTTTAATGAAAAACAGTGTCTGTTGCTGTTCGGTTGGTACATTCTGCACTGGGCCTTTAATGAAAAACAGTGTCTGTTGCTGTTCGGTTGGTACATTCTGCACTGGGCCTTTAATGAAAAACAGTGTCTGTTGCTGTTCGGTTGGTACATTCTGCACTGGGCCTTTAATGAAAAACAGTGTCTGTTGCTGTTCGGTTGGTACATTCTGCACTGGGCCTTTAATGAAAAACAGTGTCTGTTGCTGTTCGGTTGGTACATTCTGCACTGGAACAGGGAACTACAAAGATAGTTTACAGCACAATACAGTCGAGACCCCCACAAATGGGTAACACTTGTTGTATTTGGCTGAAAACAAATTGGAAGGATTTGATCAAAATAATTTGTCCATCTACTGTCAATTGTGTTTAGTGGTGTAGAGTCTTTAATGTCATAAAGGTTCTGGTAATGAACAAGAGGATGTTGATTCTCTACTAATGGACTCTTTTTCTCCCTCTCTTTTCTTTCTGTTTAATGGGTGTGGAAAAAAGGTAAGAGCACTTTTCTTCTCTATTTGTAGTTGTAATTTTGTTCTGCAACCAAGTTCCAAAGAGGATTAGGGGGTGTTTGGAGCTGAGACACTTGGATAATGACTTTTTAAAGTCATTAGCAAAGCCCTCCAATTGAGTAAGTAATTAAACAAGCTTGTGGCATATATCAAATGAAATGAAGCAATGCTCAGAGAATACAATGCACACACACACACACACACACTCAAACATGCACAAATACGCACTAAAGCGCACACACGTAAGCAAGCACATACACACATATGCTCTTTCTCTCTCTCTCTCTCTCTGTCTCTCTCTCTCTCTCTCCTGATCATTCTCTGTTACACACACACCCTGAGAAGCTTGCAAGGATTCTTAGAAATTACACTACATGACCAAAAGTATGTGGACACCTGCTTGTCGAATATCTAATTCCAAAATCATGGCCATAAATATGGAGTTGTTCCCCCCTTTGCTGCTATAACAGACTCCACTCTTATGGGAAGGCTCTCCACTAGATGTTGGAACATTGCTGCAGGGGCTTGCTTCCATTCAGCCACAAGAGCATTAGTGAGGTCGGGCACTGACTTTGGGTGACTAGGTTTGGCTTGCAGTCTGCATTCCAATTCATCCCAAAGGTACATGATGGGGTTGATCTTGACAAGCCATTCCTGTATGGAACTTTGCATGGGGGCATTGTCATGCTGAAACAGGAAAGGGCCTTCCCCAAACTGTTGCCACAAAGCACAGGTGACATGCTGGTAGAAATGAGATAAAACAGATTTCAGGTGATCATTTTCTTGTTTGCTTATATCCCTACACAGCTCGTTGAGTGTGGTCTTAGTGCCAGCATTGGTTTGAAGTGGTAAATAGACAGCTATGAAAAATATAGAAGAAAATTCTCCTGGTAAATAGTGTGGTCTACAGCTTATCATGAGGTATTCTAACTCGGGCCAGCAGAACCTCGATACTTCCTTAAAATTAGCGATTGCACACCAGCTGTTGTTAACAAAGAGACACACTCCCCCGAGCTGTCCCGACGCTGACATTCTGTCCTGCTGATGTATAGAAAAAACAGCTAGATTTATATTTATAATGTCCTCGTTCAGCCACGACTTAGAGAAACATTGGATATTACAGTTCTTCAGAATGCGTTGATACGATAGTCTCGAACGGAGCTCATCCAGTTTATTCTCCAGTGATTGCACATTCACCAATAGAATGGAGGGTAGAGGCGATTCATCCACTCTCCGACGTTGTCTCGTCAGGTGTCCCACACGCAGGCCTCTATATCTCCGTCTCATCCAAATCAAGGTGAGTGATAGCTGAGTGATAGCTGAGTGATAGCTTTGGTCATAGCAAATGATGGCGGAAACATTATTGTACAAAAAAAGGTACCATCATTGCAAAAATAATCACAAAATAGCACAATTTGTCAGGAGCCCGTAAGACTTGCTCTGTTCCCTCTAGTGCCATTCTACTAAGCCTATCATTAGTATTCATCTTTCACTCTAGCTCGTGTTTCCTCATTACTGTTTTGAAACACACATTCAGGCAGGTAGAATATTTTTAAAGGCAGTTGTATTTATACAAGCTGAAATATTATAATCAATGAAGCCCAAACTCAGAGTTTGAAAAGAGACCTGAATTGAATTTAGGAGAACTTACAGTGCCTTGCGAAAGTATTCGGCCCCCTTGAACTTTGCGACCTTTTGCCACATTTCAGGCTTCAAACATAAAGATATAAAACTGTATTTTTTTGTGAAGAATCAACAACAAGTGGGACACAATCATGAAGTGGAACAACATTTATTGGATATTTCAAACTTTTTTAACAAATCAAAAACTGAAAAATTGGGCGTGCAAAATTATTCAGCCCCCTTAAGTTAATACTTTGTAGCGCCACCTTTTGCTGCGATTACAGCTGTAAGTCGCTTGGGGTATGTCTCTATCAGTTTTGCACATCGAGAGACTGACATTTTTTCCCATTCCTCCTTGCAAAACAGCTCGAGCTCAGTGAGGTTGGATGGAGAGCATTTGTGAACAGCAGTTTTCAGTTCTTTCCACAGATTCTCGATTGGATTCAGGTCTGGACTTTGACTTGGCCATTCTAACACCTGGATATGTTTATTTTTGAACCATTCCATTGTAGATTTTGCTTTATGTTTTGGATCAGTCTTGTTGGAAGCAAATCTCCGTCCCAGTCTCAGGTCTTTTGCAGACTCCATCAGGTTCTTCCTGAATGGTCCTGTATTTGGCTCCATCCATCTTCCCATCAATTTTAACCATCTTCCCTGTCCCTGCTGAAGAAAAGCAGGCCCAAACCATGATGCTGCCACCACCATGTTTGACAGTGGGGATGGTGTGGTCAGGGTGATGAGCTGTGTTGCTTTTACGCCAAACATAACGTTTTGCATTGTTGCCAAAAAGTTCAATTTTGGTTTCATCTGACCAGAGCACCTTCTTCCACATGTTTGGTGTGTCTCCCAGGTGGCTTGTGGCAAACTTTAAACAACACTTTTTATGGATATCTTTAAGAAATGGCTTTCTTCTTGCCACTCTTCCATAAAGGCCAGATTTGTGCAATATACGACTGATTGTTGTCCTATGGACAGAGTCTCCCACCTCAGCTGTAGATCTCTGCAGTTCATCCAGAGTGATCATGGGCCTCTTGGCTGCATCTCTGATCAGTCTTCTCCTTGTATGAGCTGAAAGTTTAGAGGGACGGCAGGTCTTGGTAGATTTGCAGTGGTCTGATACTCCTTCCATTTCAATATTATCGCTTGCACAGTGCTCCTTGGGATGTTTAAAGCTTGGGAAATCTTTTTGTATCCAAATCCGGCTTTAAACTTCTTCACAACAGTATCTCGGACCTGCCTGGTGTGTTCCTTGTTCTTCATGATGCTCTCTGCGCTTTTAACGGACCTCTGAGACTATCACAGTGCAGGTGCATTTATACGGAGACTTGATTACACACAGGTGGATTGTATTTATCATCATTAGTCATTTAGGTCAACATTGGATCATTCAGAGATCCTCACTGAACTTCTGGAGAGAGTTTGCTGCACTGAAAGTAAAGGGGCTGAATAATTTTGCACGCCCAATTTTTCAGTTTTTGATTTGTTAAAAAAGTTTGAAATATCCAATAAATGTCGGTCCACCTCATGATTGTGTCCCACTTGTTGTTGATTCTTCACAAAAAAATACAGTTTTATATCTTTACGTTTGAAGCCTGAAATGTGGCAAAAGGTCGCAAAGTTCAAGGGGGCCGAATACTTTCGCAAGGCACTGTATATGTTAAGTTTGTTCTGTCAAATAATTTGTCTCATCACAACAATAGACTGCAGCAAAATAGAAGAGGGAATGATATAGTCTGGAAAGTTTATCCATTTCCAGCGATGTTGATGAAAAACACACCTTCCTGACCATGGCTGACCCTCTGACCCTCTGACCCTCTGACCCTCTGTAATCATGGACTAAAGAGAGGACTGATACTTCAGACAGACTTTCATTTCAGTTGCACTTGATAGCCCAACCAATCAGAGCCAGAGTAGCATGTCCAAGCATGTCTGTTTTAACATGCTCTAGACTTTGTTCAGTAACGCACCTACAGAGAAGCCTATCTCTTCTCCTCTCCTCTCATCTCTCATCCTCCCCTCCACCTCCCCTCCATAGCGCGCAGAAGGCCCCCCGGCAGGGTGTGAAGAGAGGGAGAGAGAAGGAAGGAGAGAAATGGCGTGAAGAGGTTACCAGGGAGAGGTTAATGTCTCTTTAGTGATGCAACATGCAGTCAGACATGGTCCTTCAGTGTGTTAAACTCTCTGTGTGATCACCTAGTCCACAGAGACTCGTTCAGACTCAGAGAGACTTGAGAGAATGGAAAACGGGACATTGGATAAACGCATGTTGTTTTGACTATATATTTTAGCTCCTAGCTCTGGACTGCCTAAATGTCCATAGCTTACTGTAATGGGTCTCTACATTCACCATACTGGCTTTGTAAGATGCTTAAAAGCAATCACAGACATTTCACATAAACCAGTTCGTTCACCTTTAAAAACAAGAGAATATACAGAATGGTGTACTGTAACCCAATAGTCACACTGACTCATACAGTACCAGTCCTATTTTATTATTCACTATATTCGTGCAGGGTTTTATATATAGGACATGTGCTGAAGTGGAACTGAGGCATTGTCAGTAATCCTCTACTCTGCTTCTCTTTCTTCTGTTGTTATGAAGGAACTGGCTGTTGAATGGAAAGTTTTAGTCCCCTGGATGATCTGGTACATGGGGCTGTAGCTTGTAGCAGTGACTCAGTCAGGATGGGCTTGTCCTTGGCTTAAAACCTCACAAATTAGGGGGTTGGTTGTGTGTGTGTGTGTGTGTGTGTGTGTGTGTGTGTGTGTGTGTGTGTGTGTGTGTGTGTGTGTGTGTGTGTGTGTGTGTGTGTGTGTGTGTGTGGGCGTGGGCGTGTGCGCGTGGGCGTGTGTGTGTGTGTGTGTGTGCTACAGAGCTTCAAGGAGGATAAGCTGGTGAAGGAAGGAGGATCTGTTTCTACTCTCTCACTCTGCCAGAGGCAATAAGTCAGCAGGATACAATGAGAGGTCATCTCCTCTTCTCTCCACTCCTCTTCTCTCCTACCTCTCCTACCTCTCCTCTTCTCTCCTACCTCCACACTCTACTCCTCTTCTCTCTACTCCTCTTCTCTCTACTCCTCTTCTCTCCACTCCTCTTCTCTCGAATCCTCTTCACCCCTACCTCTCCCCTCCACTCCTCCTCTCTACTCCTCTTCTCCCCTACCTCTCCCCTCCACTCATCTTCTCTCCTACACTCCTCTTCTCTCTACTCCTCTCCACTTCTCTCTACTCCTATTCTCTCCTACACTCCTCTTCTCTCCACTACTATTCTCTCCACTCTACTCCTCTTCTCTCTACTCCTCTTCTCTCTACTCCTCTTCTCTCCACTCCTCTTCTCTCTACTCTGCTTCTATCTACTCCTCTTCTCTACACTCCTCTTCTCTCTACTCCGCTTCTCTCTACTCCTCTTCTCACGACTCTTCTCTCTACTCCTCTTCTCTCTACTCCTCTTCTCTCCACTCCTCTTCTCTCTACTCCTCTGCTCTACACTCCTCTTCTCTCTACTCCGCTTCTCTCTACTCCTCTTCTCACGACTCTTCTCTCTACTCCTGTTCTCTCCACTCCTCTTCTCTCCTACCTCTCCCCTCCACTCCTGTTCTCTCTACTCCTCTTCTCTCTTACCTCTCCACTCCACTCCTTTTCTCTCCACTCCTCTTCTTTCCTACCTCTCCCCTCCACTCCTCTTCTCTCCAACCTCTCCACTCCTCTCTACTCCACCCCTCTTCTCTCCACTCTTCTTCTCTCCTACCTTTCTACTCCACTCCTCTTCTCTCTACTCCTCTTCTCTCCTACCTCTCCACTACTCCCTCTTCTTCTCTCCACTCCTCTCTACTCCACTCCTCTTCTCTCTCCCTCCACTCCTGTTCTCTCCACTCCTCCTCTTCTCTCCTACCTCTCCACTCCTCTCTACTCCACTCCTCTTCTCTCCACTCCTCTTCTCTCCTACCCTCTTCTCTCCTACCTCTCTACTCCACTCCTCTTCTCTCTACTCCTCCTCTTCTCTCCTACCTCTCCACTCCTCTCTACTCCACTCCTCTTCTCTCTACTCCTCTTCTCTCCTACCTCTCCACTCCTCTCTACTCCACTCCTCTTCTCTCCACTCCTCTCCTCTCCTACCTCTCCCTTCCACTTCACTTCTCTCCTACCTCCCCACTCCTCTCTACTCCACTCCTCTTTTCTCCTACCTCTCCCCTCCACTCCCTTCTCTCCACTCCTCTTCTCTACTCCTCTTCTCTCCTACCTCCCCACTCCTCTCCCCACCTCTTGACTCCTCTTCTCTCCACTCTAATCTACTCTACTCTACTCCCCTCCTCTTCACCACTCCTCTGCTCTCTCCTCTTGAAGGTATACAGTACGGTAATACTCATCCTAGCATCATCAGGAATGTTTTTATAATAGAGTTTTATAGCATTAATATTACGTTGCCATTTCCTCTCCATCTTCCAGTGCTGTCTCTAGAGGCTTCATTATCAGTAATTAACAAATGGCAGACAGAAAATACGTCTGTTCTGTTTCTTCCACCTGAACGGGCTTGTACACACACACACGCACGCACGCAAAACACACACACACACACACACACACACACACACACACACACACACACACACACACACACACACACACACACACACACACACAATCCCACCCCCATCACATACCAGAAGGGCTTGGCTCTTCTTCCATGTGTGCCATTATTCATTAAACTTTTCCCTTTGATTCACCAGGAATCTGTTTATATGTAGCAAATAAAACATGTAATACTTGAAAGATCAGCGTACGTACATACAGGCTAATTAATGTTTGTCTTGTGGTGGGCCTCCACACTCCAACACATCCCAGATAATCCCCACCTGAACATCAAACAATATGGCTGACATTTACAGCTTCTATCCCGATCAAACACGTCCCTACTTCAGGGTTCCCCAACTGGCGGCCAGCGGGCCGAATCTGGCTCGCACAGGGATTTTATTTGGCCTCCAAGTTTTCATTGTTGTTGTTGTTGTTTTTTTGTTTTTTTACAGAAAAGACTGTAAAGACACCAGCAAATCAGCTCCAAGGGATTTTCATTTTGTAAATCTGTTCCAAAGTATTCCCACGCATAATAGAGAGATACAGTGCCTCCAGATAGTGTTTTGACCCATTTACTTTTCCCCACATTTTGTTGTGTTACGAAGTGGAATTAAAATGGATTTAATTGTTATTTTTTCAACGATCTGCACAAAATACTCTTTAATGTCAAAGTGGAAAAAAGGATGACATTTCAATCACTAATATACAGTATCTTTATTAAGTATTCAACCCCTGAGTCAATACATGTTAGAATCACCTTTGGAACTGATTACAGCTGTGAGTCTTTCTGGGTAAGTCTCTAAGAGCTTTGCACACCTGGATTGTACAGTATTTGCACTTCATTATTTAAAAAAAAAATCAGTTGCTTGTTGATCATTGATAGACAGCTATTTAAGTCGAAACTGTAACTAGGCCACTCAAGAACATTCAATGTTGTCTTGCTAAGTAACTCCCGTGTGTATCTGGCATTTTAGGTTATTGTCCTGCTGAAAGGTGAATTTGTCTCCCAGTGTCTGTTGGAAAACAGACTGAACCAGGGTTTCCTCTAGGATTCTGCCTGTGCTTAGCTCTATTCCATTTATTTTTATGATTAAAAAAACTCCCTAGTCCTTGCCAATGACAAGAAGAACCTTAACATGATGCAGCTACCACCATGCTTGAAAATATGAAGAGTGATACTCAGTGATTTTCCCTAAACACAATGGTTTATATTCAGGATATTAAGTTAATCATAGTTTAGTGCCTTGTTGCAAACAGGATGCATGTTTTGGAATATTTCAATTCTGTACAGGCTTCATTCTTTTCACTCTGTCAATTAGGTTGGTATTGTGAAGTAACTACTATGTGGTTGATCCATCCCCAGTTCTCTCTCTCTCTTTCACAGTCTTTCAACGTTCTGTTTTAACGTCGCCATTGGCCTCGTGGGGAAATCATGTTTCTTTCCTCTCCAGCAACTGAGTTAGGAAGGATGCCTGTATCTTTGTATTGACTGGGTGTATTGATACACCATCCAAAGAGTAATTAATACATTCACCGTGCTCAAAGGGATATATTTATTTTTTGCCCATCTACCAGTAGGTGCCCTTCTGTGTGAGGCATTGTAAAATGACCCTGGACTTTGTGGTTGAATCTGCGTTTGAAATTTACTGCTCGGCTGAGGGACCTTGCAGATAATTGTGTGTGTGGGAGGAACAGGGATGGTGTAGTTATTCAAAAATGTTAAACACTATTATTGCACAACGAGTGAGTCCATGAAGCTTATTATGTGACTTGTTAAGCACATGTTTACTTCTAAACCTATTTAGCCTTGCCATAACAAATGAGTTGAATATTTATTGACTTAAGACATTTCAGCTTCTCATTTTTTATTAATTAGTAAAAATGTCTATAAACATAATTCCACTTTGACATTATGTGGTATGGTGTGTAGGCCAGTGACACAAATATAAAGGTAATCCATTTTAAATCCATTTTAAATTCAGACTAAATCACAACTAAATGTGGAGAACGTCAAGGGGTGTCAATATTTTCTGTGATGTGATCGTATACAAATGTAAGCAAGGTTTGAAATGATGATGTTTTAGTCAAATATTATATCTGTTTGGGCTTCTTGCGGTCAATTTGCAGTCTACAAATGATTTATAATTATGTTCCGGCCCCCCGACCATCCGCTCAAGAAGAAATCAGCACGCGGCTGAATCTACAGTAGTTGAAGATCCCTACCCTACATAGTCCTCTACTTATGGTCATAGATCCCCGGTCAAAGTAGTGCACTATATAGGGGATAGGACGCCTACTGCGACGTGGCTCTCATTATATTATATTTCTCCCCCCTCATTAACAGATTGTTACAAGTATCCAATAGCTTTTTAATGGCACGAGAATTAGACCTGTTGTGAGACAATGACAGGGTCTATAAACCAAAGAAAGCCTCATGAACATATCCAGAGATATCAGACTGTATTAAAGCTGCTATTGTGGCTTTCTAGGAGAGCAATTAGAGTTATCCCAACTTTTTCACTGGTGTGAAATTCATATTTGATTGGTCATTTTAGCCTCTCTCACCTACCCTGACACGATTGGCCTGTTCATTAAAGAGACTAATTGATTACGGGGCCAAAAGGGCTGCAGCCAAAGAGGGAGACTATCAATTATTAAGTATCATTAATAGATTAAGCTGAGACAATGTGTGGACTGTTAAAGTAAGCCGTTGAAAGTGGAAGTAATTATAGTGCTAGTGACCGCTCAGCCCATTGAAAGGGCCTTTATGCTGGGTCTGCTGAGACACACACACACACACACACGGACACACACACGGACACACACACACACACACACACACACACACAAACACGCATGCAGCCATGCACACCGCATGAGGCTGCTGAGGGGAGGACGGCTCATAATAATGGCCGGAACGGAGCAAAGGGAATGGCATCAAACACCTGGAAACCAGTCCATTCATTACCACGAGCATGTCCTCCCAATTAAGGTGCCACCAACCTCCTGTGATGCACACATACAGTGCCTTTGGAAAGATTTCAGGCCCCTTGACTTGTATTTGGTGAGTTTCTCCCATTCTTCTCTGCAGATCCTCTCAAGCTCTGTCAGGTTGGATGGGGAGCGTTGCTGCACAGCTATTTTCAGGTCTCTCCAAAGATGTTCAAGTCAAGGCTCTGGCTGGGCCACTCAAGGACATTCAGAGACTTGACCCGAAGCCACTCCTGCGTTGTCTTGGCTGTGTGCTTAGGGCTGTTTTCCTGTTGGAAGATGAACCTTCGACCCAGTCTGAGGTCCGGAGTTCTCAGCAGCATGGTGCTGCCACCACCACCATGCTTCACCATTGGGATGGTGCCAGGTTTCCTCTAAAAGTGACGTTTTGCATTCAGGCCAAATAGTTCCCTCTTGGTTTCATTAGAGCAGAGAATCTCGTTTCTCATGGTCTGAGTCCTTTAGGTGCCTTTTGGCAAACTCCATTAGCACTGTAATTTGCCTTTTACTGAGGAGTGTCTTCCGTCTGGCCGATCTACCACAAAGGCCTGATTGGTGGAGTGCTGCAGAGATGGTTGTCCTTCTGGATTGTTCTCCCATCTCCAAAGAGGAACTCTGGAGTTCTGTCAGAGCAACCATTGGGTTCTTGGTCACCTCCAAGACCTGACCTTCTCCCCCGATTGTTCAGTTTGTCTGAACTTCTTCCATTTAAGAATGATGTTGGCCACTGTGTTCTTGGTGCCCTTCTCCAGATCTGTGTCTCGACACAATGCTGTCTCGGAGCTGTACAGACAATTCCTTCCACCTCACTGTTTGGTGTTTGCTCTGACATGCACGGTCAATTGTGGGACCTTATATAGACATGTGTGTGCCATTCCAAATCATGCCCAATCAATTGAATTTACCACAGGTGGACTCCAATCAAGTTCTAGAAAGATCTCAAGGATGATCAATGGAAACAGGATGTACCTGAGCTGAATTTCGAGTCTCACAGCAAAGGGTCTGAATACTTTAAGTAAATAAGGTATTTCTGTTTTTATTTGTAATACATTTGCAAAGATAATTACAACATGTGTTTGCTTTGTCATTATGGGGTATTGTGATGTGATTATGGGGTATTCTGATGTCCTTATGGGGTATTGTGATGTGATTATGGGGTATTCTGATGTCATTATGGGGTATTGTGTGTAGATTGCTGAGGATTTGTATTTATTTAATCCATTTTAGAATAAGGCTGTAACAACAAAATGTGGAAAAAGACACAGGGTCTGAATACATTCCGAAGGCACTGTACACACACGCAGAAACACACACACACACACACACACACACACACACATACAGAGACGCTGTCCATTCCTCTGACTTGGATCACTGAGCTGTCTTTCAAAACTGCATTTTCAATAATTAACAAAAACATTTTCAGAAGTCCTTCTGTAATGTGTTTCTTAATTGATATTCTTTATTTGCATGTCTAATGATGACAGAGGGAAGGCAGAGAACATAAAGGGCAAAGCTACCCACACAAAGAGTCACATATTTCTGCCCATGAATGGAAGGAAATAAAGGGGTAGATAATCATTTCTCTCTAACGTTTATTGCGAAATGAATGCTGCTGTCAGGCCTTTAATGGTTGCTGTTCTGGTGGCCTTTCAAAATAAAGTAGCACAATCTTATTCAGGCCACTGCCTCTGAACGGTAATTATATTGGAATTCTTTAGAGATTATCGTTGTGTCTCAAATGGCACCCTATTCCCTACATAGTGCACAACTATTGGGTTCTGCACTATATAGGGAATAGGGTGCCCTTTCGGACCCATACTATGTGTTGCAAAGTGGAAGTAGGATCATCCAGTATGTGGATCTCTGTTGTTAGAAGCAGTATACAGGGATTGAACGTTTGAGGCAATTGAGTACAATATGGTTATTGCATTTGATCCGAACCGTAGTCAACATAACCAAGTCCAACAACCGATCACCAAGTCAGTAGGCTATAGTAGGTCTTTAGGATCCATTTAGTAGAGGATCCAGTTAGTGGGGGCCTGGAGGGACAAACAGTGCAAGGTAGTGTACCAGAGCATCCTAGTACAGCCAGTCCAGATTGTGTTATGAAGGATGGGCTGTCACTCAGCTAGGCGGGCTATTGATTGGGCGGCCTCAGCCTGAGATTTATGGCCAGCATTCTGTCGCCCATCTAAAGGGGGAGGTGTCAGGAAGTGACAGAGTTATGACCAAGTCCTCCACATGATTGGTGACCTCGAGGTGGCTCCTCACCAACTTTACTCACTGTCTGCATCTTAAATGGCACCCTATTCCCTTTATCGTGCACTACCCATGGGCTCTGGTTAAAAGTACTGCACTGCATAGTGAATAGCCATTTGGGACACATATACTAGACTTCCTGTACTTAATAGACAGAGAGGAAGGAGAAAAAATACACCGGTTATTCTGTTGTTATTTTTTATAGAGGAATGGAGGGTGGAAAGGAGGGAGGGAAGGAAGGAAGGTAGGGGGAGAGAGAGAGAAAGAGAGGGAGGTAGAGGGAATAATATATCTGGAAAACAGAGAGAGAGAATAATACCCCCCTCTCAACTATGATTAGGAGAAGTTTTCCTCTGCTTGGCATTGCCTTGATTAAATCTCACATTTTAAAAAGGCTCTTGTGGCATTGTGATATGGAGGTACAGAACTAAATGAAAGGTTGCCATTTATCAGCTCTGATTGCCTTATTGAATCTGGCAAAGCTTGACCATCAGCCGCGCCACTTTGCTCCGCTTCTCCTTCCCTCTCTCCTTCCCGCACTTCCTCTCTCTCTCCCTCCCTCTGTCCTTTCATGAAATGAAAGAATGAAAATAAAAGCCACCAGACTCTGTCTCTCTTTTTATTCTGCCATCACTTACCGCACATAAATATATCAGGCAATGAATCCCTATAACTGTTTTCCTCATTGTGGTGATCAGCACTCCCTTCCAGTAAGCATTGCAAATAGATGCGGGCTCTCTCTTTTTATTCCTCTGCGGGCCTGTGTAACAGTCAAGGCCGGATGGTGATGGGGGAAGTATAGGAGAGTTATCAGGGCCCTGATGCATTTGGCACACGCCAGACTCCCGCTGCAATCCACTGACTGATGAAAGGAACCGATAAGTGAATTGGTTTCCTGCAGTGGGTGGGGGGGTGAGAGCAGAGAGAGAAAGAGAGACCCGCCCGGCTTCGTTGTCTCAAAGTGGTGGCTGTGGATAGGGGGTGGGGATAGGGGGTGGGGATAGGGGGGGGTGGGGATAGGGGGTGGGATAGGGGTGGGGGGATAGGGGGTGGGGATAGGGGGTGGGGATAGGGGTGTGGATAGGGGGTGGGGATAGGGGGGGGGATAGGGGGTGGGGATAGGGGGGTGTGGATAGGGGGTGGGGTAGGGGTGTGGATAGGGGGTGGGGATAGGGGGTGGGGTAGGGGGGGGGATGGGGATAGGCTGGGTTCTGTTGATGTGGTGAGGGAGGGAGGATTGTTCACAGGGGGAAAACTGTTAGAATCCGTCAAGAGGAGTTATTTCAACTGGTTGCTTCTAGTAAGCAGGTCTAGGATCAGGTGATGCTGCTTCCTGTTGCATCCTGTCAAGTTGGTGTGGTCCATAAGGTCCGATCCAGGATAAGTCTCAGGTGAGGTTAACGCATGAACCTTCCTGCAGAGGAAAGGTGGCTGGCCTGCATCCAGTTAAACATTAAACAGTGGAAAACACTTACAGTACATTCAGAAAGTATTCAGCCCTCTTGACGTTTCCCACATTCTCTTATGTTACGGCCTTATTCTAAAATTGTATTAAATTGTTGTATTTCCTCATCAATCTACGCATAATACCCCATAATGACAAAACAAAACAGGTTTTTGGAATTTTTGCAAATGTATTTTTTTTTAAACACTGAAATATCACATTTACATAAGTATTCAAACCCTTTACTTAGTACTTTGTTGAAGCACATTTGATAGAGATTACACCCTTGATTCTTCATGGGTATGAAGCTACATACTTGGCACACCTGTATTTGGGGAGTTTCTCCCATTCTTCTCTGAATATCCTCTCAAGCTCTGTCAGGTTGGATGGGGAGCGTCGCTGCACAGCTATTTTCAGGTCTCTCCATAGATGTTCGATCGGGTTTATGTCCGGGCTCTGGCTGGGCCACTCAAGGACATTCAGATACGTGTCCTGAAGCCACTCTTGCGTGGTCTTGGTTATGTACTTAGAGTCGTTGACCTGTTGGAAGGTGAGCCTTTGCCCCAGTCTGAGGTCTTGAGCGTTCTAGAGCAGGTTTTCATCAAGGATCTCTCTGTACTTTGCTCCATTCATCTTTCCCTTGATCCTGACTAGTCTCCCAGTCCCTGCCACTGAACATCCTCACAGCATGATGCTGCCACCACCATTCTTCACTTTAAGGATGGTGCCAGGTTTTCTCCAGACTTGACACTTGGCATTCAGGCTAAAGAGTTACATTTTGGTTTCACCGGAGCAAAGAATCTTGTTTCTCATGGTCTGAGAGTCTTTAGGTGTCTTTTGGCAAACTCCAAGCGGGCTGTCATGTGCCTTTTACTGAGGAGTGGCTTCCGTCTGGCCACTCTACCATAAAGGCCTGATTGGTGGAGGGCTGCAGAGATGGTTGTTCTTCTGGAAGGTTCTCCCATTTCCACAGAGGAATTCTAGAGCTCTGTCAGAGAGCCCATCAGGTTCTTGGTCACCCCCCTAACCAAGGCCCTTCTCCAGCGATCACTCAGTTTGACCGGGTGGCCAGCTCTAGGAAGAGTATTGGTGGTGACTAACTTCTTCCATTTAAGAATGATTTGAGTCTCATAGTAAAAGGTCTGAATATTTATCGAAACAAGGTATTTCTGTTTTTTAAATTTTTAATACATTTGCAAAAATGTCTAAAAACCTGTTTTCACATTGCGTGTAGATTGATGAGGAACATTTTTTATTTAATCCATTTTAGAATAATATACTATACTATACCATACACATGCTGTACTATACACCTACTATACTATACAATACTACACTATACTATACACCTACTGTACTATACACCTACTATACTATACAATACTAAACACCTACTGTACTATACACCTACTGTACTATACACATACTACACTATACTATACACCTACTGTACCATACACCTACTATACTATCCTATCCTATCCTATACTATACTATACTATACTATACACCTACTATACTATACTATACACCTACTGTACCATACACCTACTATACTATACTATACTATACTATACTATACTATACTATACTATACTATACTATACTATACTATACTATGCTATACTATACTATACACCTACTGTACTATACACCTACTATCCTATACTATACACCTACTGTACTATACACCTGCTATACTATACACCTAGTGTACTATACACCTACTATACTGTACTATACACCTACTATACTATACACCTACTGCACTATACACCTACTATACTGTACTATACTATACTATACACCTACTATACTATCCTATACTATACTATACACCTACTGTACCATACACCTACTATACTATACTATACACCTACTGTACTATACACCTACTATACTATACACCTACTGCACTATACACCTACTATACTGTACTATACTATACTATACTATACTATACTATACTATACTATACTATACTATACTATACTATACTATACTATCCTATACTATACTATACACCTACTATACTATACTATACACCTACTATACTATACTATACACCTACTGTACTATACACCTACTATACTATACTATACACCTACTGTACTATACACCTACTATACTATACTATACACCTACTATACTATACACCTACTATACTATACTATACACCTACTGTACTATACACCTACTATACTATACTATACTATACACCTACTATACTATACACCTACTGTACTATACACCTACTATACTATACTATACACCTACTGTACTATACACCTACTATACTATACTATACACCTACTGTACTATACACCTACTATACTATACTATACACCTACTGTACCATACACCTACTATACTATACTATACACCTACTGTACTATACACCTACTATACTATACTATACACCTACTGTACTATACACCTACTATACTATACTATACACCTACTGTACTATACACCTACTATACTATACTATACTATACACCTACTGTACTATACACCTACTATACTATACTATACACCTACTGTACTATACTATACACCTACTGTACTATACTATACACCTACTGTACTATACTATACACCTACTATACTATACACCTACTATACTATACACCTACTATACTATACTATACACCTACTGTACTATACACCTACTATACTATACTATACTATACACCTACTATACTATACACCTACTGTACTATACACCTACTATACTATACTATACTATACTATACACCTACTATACTATACACCTACTGTACTATACACCTACTATACTATACTATACTATACACCTACTATACTATACACCTACTATACTATACACCTACTGTACTATACACCTACTGTACCATACACCTACTGTACTATACTATACACCTACTATACTATACACCTACTGTACTATACACCTACTATACTATACTATACACCTACTGTACCATACACCTACTATACTATACTATACTATACACCTACTATACTATACACCTACTGTACTATACACCTACTGTACCATACACCTACTATACTATACTATACTATACTATACTATACTATACTATACTATACTATACACCTACTATACTATACACCTACTGTACTATACACCTACTGTACTATACACCTACTATACTATACACCTACTATACTATACACCTACTATACTATACACCTACTATACTATACACCTACTGTACTATACACCTACTGTACCATACACCTACTGTACTATACTATACACCTACTATACTATACACCTACTGTACTATACACCTACTATACTATACTATACACCTACTGTACCATACACCTACTATACTATACTATACTATACTATACTATACTATACTATACTATACTATACACCTACTATACTATACACCTACTATACTATACACCTACTGTACTATACACCTACTGTACCATACACCTACTGTACTATACTATACACCTACTATACTATACACCTACTGTACTATACACCTACTATACTATACTATACACCTACTGTCCCATACACCTACTATACTATACTATACTATACACCTACTATACTATACACCTACTATACTATACACCTACTGTACTATACACATACTATACTATACTATACTATACACCTACTATACTATACACCTACTATACTATACACCTACTATACTATACACCTACTGTACTATACACCTACTATACTATACTATACTATACACCTACTGTACTATACACCTACTATACTATACACCTACTGTACTATACACCTACTATACTATACACCTACTATACTATACACCTACTATACTATACACCTACTGTACTATACACCTACTATACTATACTATACTATACACCTACTGTACTATACACCTACTATACTATACACCTACTGTACTATACACCTACTATACTATACACCTACTATACTATACTATACACCTACTGTACTATACACCTACTATACTATACTATACTATACACCTACTATACTATACACCTACTGTACTATACACCTACTATACTATACACCTACTGTACTATACACCTACTATACTATACTATACTATACTATACACCTACTATACTATACACCTACTATACTATACACCTACTGTACTATACACCTACTATACTATACACCTACTGTACTATACACCTACTGTACTATACACCTACTGTACTATACACCTACTGTACTATACACCTACTGTACTATACACCTACTGTACTATACACCTACTATACTATACACCTACTGTACTATACACCTACTATACTATACACCTACTGTACCATACACCTACTATACTATACTATACACCTACTGTACTATACACCTACTATACTATACTATACTATACTATACTATACTATACACCTACTATACTATACACCTACTATACTATACACCTACTGTACTATACACCTACTGTACTATACACCTACTGTACTATACACCTACTATACTATACACCTACTATACTATACTATACACCTACTGTACTATACACCTACTATACTATACTATACTATACACCTACTATACTATACACCTACTGTACTATACACATACTACACTATACTATACTATACACCTACTATACTATACACCTACTGTACTATACACCTACTATACTATTTCTGTCTTTCCAGCTTCAGTTTGAAGTGATTGTGTTAGCTGTGTTATTGTCTAGCTCCTCTGAACAACAGTGATTGTGTTAGCTATGTTATTGTCTAGCTCCTCTGAACAACAGTGATTGTGTTAGCTGTGTTATTGTCTAGCTCCTCTGAACAACAGTGATTGTGTTAGCTGTGTTATTGTCTAGCTCCTCTGAACAACAGTGATTGTGTTAGCTATGTTATTGTCTAGCTCCTCTGAACAACAGTGATTGTGTTAGCTATGTTATTGTCTAGCTCCTCTGAACAACAGTGATTGTGTTAGCTATGTTATTGTCTAGCTCCTCTGAACAACAGTGATTGTGTTAGCTATGTTATTGTCTAGCTCCTCTGAACAACAGTGATTGTGTTAGCTATGTTATTGTCTAGCTCCTCTGAACAACAGTGATTGTGTTAGCTATGTTATTGTCTAGCTCCTCTGAACAACAGTGATTGTGTTAGCTATGTTATTGTCTAGCTCCTCTGAACAACAGTGATTGTGTTAGCTATGTTATTGTCTAGCTCCTCTGAACAACAGTGATTGTGTTAGCTATGTTATTGTCTAGCTCCTCTGAACAACAGTGATTGTGTTAGCTATGTTATTGTCTAGCTCCTCTGAACAACAGTGATTGTGTTAGCTATGTTATTGTCTAGCTCCTCTGAACAACAGTGATTGTGTTAGCTATGTTATTGTCTAGCTCCTCTGAACAACAGTGATTGTGTTAGCTATGTTATTGTCTAGCTCCTCTGAACAACAGTGATTGTGTTAGCTGTGTTATTGTCTAGCTCCTCTGAACAACAGTGATTGTGTTAGCTGTGTTATTGTCTAGCTCCTCTGAACAACAGTGATTGTGTTAGCTGTGTTATTGTCTAGCTCCTCTGAACAACAGTGATTGTGTTAGCTATGTTATTGTCTAGCTCCTCTGAACAACAGTGATTGTGTTAGCTATGTTATTGTCTAGCTCCTCTGAACAACAGTGTCCTGACAAGAGAACACATTTTCTATCCCAGGCGAAATCGCGCCTTATTAGCTCATTGTTATTGATGCAGCCAAATGAATGTCACTAGAAAACAGCTTAAACAAATGTGGCTACTTTGCTGTTCTTCTGGCTGCGCTTTTTGACATGACTGTAAGTTAGCTGTAGTTTGTGAGCTAGCAAGCAAGGGATAAGAACGTTGCCAGTATGGTAATGGCTTCCAACACTCTACTCAGCAAACTGGATGCAGTCTATCACAGTGCCATCCGTTTTGTCACTAAAGCACCTTATACCACCCACCACTGCGACCTGTATGCTCTAGTCGGCTGGCCCTCATTACATATTCGTCGCCAGACCCACTGGCTCCAGGTCATCTACAAGTCCATGCTAGGTAAAGCTCCGCCTTATCTCAGTTCACTGGTCACGATGGCAACACCCATCCGTAGCACGCGCTCCAGCAGGTGTATCTCACTGATCATCCCTAAAGCCAACACCTCATTTGGCCGCCTTTCGTTCCAGTACTCTGCTGCCTGTGACTGGAACGAATTGCAAAAATCGCTGAAGTTGGAGACTTTTATCTCCCTCGCCAACTTCAAACATCAGCTATCTGAGCAGCTAACCGATCGCTGCTGCTGTACATAGTCTATTGGTAAATAGCCCACCCATTTTCACCTACCTCATCCCCATACTGTTTTTATTTATTTACTTGCTCTTTTGCACACCAATATCTCTACCTGTACATGACCATCTGATCATTTATCACTCCAGTGTTAATCTGCAAAATTGTAATTATTCGCCTACCTCCTCATGCCTTTTGCACACATTGTATATAGACTCCCCCTTTGTTTTCTACTGTGTTATTGACTTGTTAATTGTTTATTCCATGTGTAACTCTGTGTTGTCTGCTCACACTGCTATGCTTTATCTTGGCCAGGTCGCAGTTGCAAATGAGAACTTGTTCTCAACTGGCCTACCTGGTTAAATAAAGGTGAAATAAAAAAAAAAAAAATAAAATAAAATAAAAAATGGTACATTTAGAACAAATGACTGGGTCACGTCCATAGATACAGAACAAAAAGACTGAACGACTCGGTCGGGTCTATAGATACAGAACAAAAATGACTGAACGACTGGTTCGGGTCCATAGATACAGAACAAAAAGACTGAACGACTGGGTCGGGCCATAGATACAGAACAAAAAGACTGAACGACTGGGTCGCGTCCATAGATACAGAACAAAAAGACTGAACGACTGGGTCGGGTCCATAGATACAGAACAAAAAGACTGAACGACTGGGTCGGGTCTATAGATACAGAACAAAAATGACTGAACGACTGGGTCGGGTCCATAGATACAGAACAAAAAGACTGAACGACTGGGTCGCGTCCATAGATACAGAACAAAAATGACTGAACGACTGGGTCGCGTCCATAGATACAGAACAAAAATGACTGAACGACTGGGTCGGGTCCATAGATACAGAACAAAAATGACTGAACGACTGGGTCGCGTCCATAGATACAGAACAAAAATGACTGAACGACTGGGTCGCGTCCATAGATACAGAACAAAAAGACTGAACGACTGGGTCGCGTCTCTGGCAACCGAACCGATAGAACGAACAACCAGCTGGCTGGGGAGCAACCGTAGTTTTGTGTTGGGACAATATCTTGTGGAAGGATGAAATAGTATGATTACATTCATACTTGGTGGAGTCCAAAAGAGGGACACTGAGTGCAGTCGGAGCCACAGTCTCCAACAGGATGACAAGCTATTTTATTTTCCATTTTGAGATCCACATGCCTTGTTAACTTGTGACAAAACACACAGCGAGAGACGGAGAGTTTCTGTTCTGGCTTTTGGTGTGGTGGAGTCCACGGTTTGACGGCTCTCAACTTCGTCTCGGGCCTAATAACACCCGTGCCAATATATCCTCCAAACACTGGATTCTCGGGCATTATCACTTAATTAGAACATGACTACACAAAGATATGCATACGTTCAGCCATTCAACCTAAACACCGTGGACTCCACCACACCAAAAGCCAGAACAGAAACTCTCCGTCTCTCGCTGTGTGTTTTGTCACAAGTTAACAAGGCATGTGGATCTCAAAATGGAAAATAAAATAGCTTGTCATCCTGTTGAAGACTGTGGCTCCGACTGCACTCAGTGTCCCTCTCTATTCCCTCCCTCCCAACTTTTTCCTCTCTCTCCCTCTATCCTCCTTTCTTCCTCTATCTATTCCCTCCCCTTGTCTCCTCTCTATCCCTCTACCTTTTCTGGCTAGATACTGTCTCTCTGATTGCAGTCAATGTCCCTCTCTCTTCCTCTCTCCCTCCCTCTCTTTTCCTACTCCGTACCAGACAGCGGCCCACTCACCTTCATTAGGCTGTGTCTCTGCATCTCTGCTCCCAGCCTTAATGAGAACAGAGAGCGAGCAAAACAAATCCAATAAGACAATGCAGGCAGGCGAAGCACAAACTAGGTTGCCTCGGCTGTGCTTTCCCATTTCTCCTCCCCTCCTTTTCTCCTTCCTTTTTTGACTAATGTAATTTATGCAAAGGGAAATTATAAATAGCATATCAATACCAACGCACTATTACGAGTTCTGGGCAGAGCAACACTGCTCAGCTGTCATGGTAAGTAGGCCAGACAAGGTGTGTGTGGGAAAGGCCAGGTGTGTGGGAGCGCCCTGACAAGTGAACTCCAGAACAGTGTGTGTGTGTGTGCGTGTGTGTGTGTGTGTGTGTGTGTGTGTGTGCGTGTGTGTGTGTGTGTGTGTGTGTGTGTGTGTGTGTGTGTGTGTGTGTGTGTGTGTGTGTGTGTGTGTGTGTGTGTGTGTGGCGGAGCCTGTCTAAAGTGCAGACAAGGTCACCTCTAGATGGAATGAAATATAGAAGATAGAAGAAGGAAGACAGACAGGGTAAGTAGTTTTGGTTGTTAACCAGCCCTCTCTCCTTCCCTCTCTCCTTCCATCTCTCCTTCCCTCCCTCCTTCCCTCATCTCCCTTCCTCTGAACTGGTCTCTAGTTCCATGGGAATGAATGTTTGGACTCAGAGAGGATGTGTGTTTGTTAACTGGCCCAGTATTATGTCTGCGGTGAGGTCCCAGGAAGATAAAACAACTGGTGTTTTATCAGATATCCCTTTTGGATGTTTCTTTTATCTGAATAGGGTATTTGAAGGACTACTAGAGCTGTTTATTTCCAGGGAGAGGAAAAGTGGACAAAAATGTTCTTGTATGAAATGACTCTCCAATCGCACGGCGTCAGGATACATGACGATCAAAACAAATGTGGCTTGTTGTGCAAGGCATTTTATTGGTAAAAGCATAAGTAGCATATCACTCTTAAATGTTTGCTTTCTATTCTCCTTTGAGAAAACAATAGCTGATTTAAAGGGGGTGTGGCAGATTTCGAAACTCTTCCATGAAGGACTCAGGTAGGATGCACTTGTGCTTCCTTGCCAAAAGGAGGATATCAAGGAGGGGAAGACTCTTTGCTTACTAAGGAATTGATACACTCCTTGATCACTCGACCACTTATCGGTTCCCGTGTCACAGAGGAGAGAGGACCCCCTGATCGATTGATGAACCCCCCTCCACACACATGCACACTTCTCTCCCTGTTGTTTTGCCCTACTAACCACATCATCACAAATAGAGATGGGCAGTATTTATTCAACATGTATTTCAAATACTTTTGAGTATTTTGTCATTTGTAGTTCACCAGCCTGAACAATAACCCAATCTATTTACTAACAATATACTTTCGAGACCTATAAATTCTATTTTTTATGTACCATTTTGTATAGTAGTTCACCATTTTGTGGGCTCTTTCCACCCTACATTGGTATCAGAAGTCTGATGGCACTATGTGATGAGTGTCAGTAAAATGACTAATATGTAAACGTTAAAAAAGAACACATGCAGGGCATGCTGGGTATTATTCTAATACAAATACACCCCCAAAATACTTTTTTATCTAGATACAATGCTATGCAAAAGTATCTTACATTCTGTGTTGTTACATTGGTCTGTCAGGTATTTTGTATTTGTCACAAGATGCTTTTAGATTAATCGTTTCCCATCTACATGGAAAAATGACTTGTGTCATGCACGAAGTAGATGTCCTGCCCGACTTGCCAAAACTACAGATTGTTAACAAGAAATGTGTGGAGTGGTTGAAAAACGAGTTTTAATGACTCCAACCTAAGTGTATGTAAACTTCCGACTTCAACTGTAAGCTCACACACTCCACACACAGGCAGAGATCCTCATAATTAAGACTGAGATGAATATCATTAGAGCTGCTGTGTTGCTTGCCAGGCAGAGATATCCCTGCTCCTTCTCCCCAGCCATGAGAGAGGAGCGAGAAAGACATGGAAGGAAAGAGAGGAGAGTCCAGGTGAAAAGAAGATGTTGACAGAGAGGATAGAGGGAGAGGGGAGAGAGAGGGGGGCAGGGTGTATAGGGATGGTGCGATGGTGGAAGAGGGAATAAGGCGGCATGGGTGGTGCCTCACAGCTTTTTTAATTAATAGTTTTTCAAAGAGGAGAAGATCAGAGTGGGAAGATGGTGCTTTGTAAATAAACTCACTTTAGCGAGAGAGAGAGAGAGAGAGAGAGACATAGAGAGAGAGAGAGAGAGCAAATCTTATACATGACATCTAACTACTGTATCGTAATGGCCTCCAATGCTAGAGTTCCCTGCCTGATGTCTTCACACATACCCTGACACTTATCCAGAGGTCCGTCCTGAATTCCTGTCACCCTGGCCTAGACGCTGTCTCTGGAGAGGGGGGGACCATTTTATATGACACAGCAGGAGCGGCTCTCACTTGACTCTGTGTGAATAAGCACTTTAACTGAGGGAGCGAGGGAGAGATGTGACTGAGGTTGTGGTGTGGGAGACATAACACCGGAGGGGAAATGTATGTGTGAATATATAAAGTCCTGACATCCTAGCTACATATTTGTCTCA
>NC_056453.1:24683588-24686088 GCF_018296145.1 Oncorhynchus tshawytscha
GCCTGAGCAAATGTTCATCATTTAGTAAATGGCCTGCACTGCTCTACCGTGTTGCCGTGGTGGCATTTACCAATTCACTGATGCCACTTTCTAAACTTGGCACAAGTTCTCTATTCTTTTTCCCTTTCCATTGTAATCTGCCTTTCTGTTGTAGTCTTGTGTTCAATACAGTCTTTTAACTTAAGATATGAGGCCAGTATTTTTTCTCGTAGAACATATTTGCAGAGGATCCTGGAGGATATATATATTTATAAACTGGGTGGTTTGAGTCCTGTTTGCTGATTGGCTAACAGCCGTGATATCCTGGTGGTTAGAGTGTTGAGCCAGTGACCGAAAGGTTGCTAGATGGAATCCCCGAGCTGACAGGGTAACAATCTGTCATTCTGGCCCTGAACAAGATAATTAAACCACTGCTCTTAGGCTGTCATTGTAAATAAGAATTTGTTCTTAACTGACTTGCCTAGGTAAATAAAGTTAAATAAAAAATACCACAGGTATGACGAAACATTTATTTTTACTGCTCTAATTACGTTGGTAACCAGTTTATAATAGCAATAAGGCACCTCGGGGGTTTGTGGTATATTGCCAATATACCACAGCTAAGGGCTATGTCCAGGCACTCTGCGTTGTGTCGGGCTTAAGAACCCCCCCACCCGGGCCTTATTGCTCCGGGATGCCCCCCAGAGAGTTCTTCTGTCCACCGCCTGTGTTCTTTTGCCCATCTTAATCTTTTCTTCTTATTGGCCAGTCTGAGATATGGCTTTTTCTTTGCAACTCTGCCTAGAAGGCCAGCATCCCGGAGTCGCCACTTCACTGTTGACTTAGAGACTGGTGTTTTGCGGGTACTACTTTGTGCATAACACAAGTCATTTTTCCAACAATTGTTTACAGACAGATTATTTAATTTTTAATTCACTGTATCACAATTCCAGTGGGTCAGAAGTTTACATACACTAAGTTGACTGTGCCTTTAATCAGCTTGGAAAATTCCATAAAAAGATGTCATGGCTTTAGAAGCTTCTGATAGGCTAATTGACATAATTTGAGTCAATTGGAGGTGTACCTGTGGATGTATTTCAAGGCCTACCTTCAAACTCAGTGCCTCTTTGCTTGACATCATGGGACAATCAAAATAAATTAGCCAAGACCTCAGAAAAGAAATTGTAGACCTCCACAAGTCTGGTTCATCCTTGGGAGCAATTTCCAAATGCCTGCAGGTACCACGTTCATCTGTACAAACAATAGTATGCAAGTATAAACACCATGAGACCACACAGCCGTCATACCGCTCTGGAAGGAGACATGTTCTGTCTCCTAGATGAATATCATTTGGGTCGAAAAGTGCAAATCAATCCCAGAACAACAGCGAAGGACCTTGTGAAGATGCTGGAGGAAACAGATACAAAAGTATCTATATCCACAGTAAAACTAGTCGTATATCGACATAACCTGAATGGCCGCTCCACAAGGAAGAAGCAACTGCTCCAAAACCGCCATAAAAAAGCCAGACTGCGGTTTGCAGCTGCACATGGGAACAAAGATCATACTTTTTGTAGAAATGTCCTCTGGTCCGATGAAACAAAAATAGAACTGTTTGGCCATAATGACCATCATTATGTTTGGAGGAAAAAGGGTGAGGCTTGCAAGCCAAAGATCACCATCCCAACCGTGAAGCACAGGGGTGGCAGCATCATGTTGTGGGGTGCTTTGCTGCAGGAGGGACTGGTGCACTTCACAAAATAGATGGCATCATGAGGCAGGAAAATTATGTGGTTTATTGATGCAACATCTCGAGACATCAGTCAGGAAGTTAAAGCTTGGTCGCAAATGGGTCTTCCGAATGGACAATGACCCCAAGCATACTTCCAAAGTTGTGGCAAAATGGCTTAAGGACAACCAAGTCAAAGTATTGGAGTGGCCATCACAAAGCCCTGACTTCAATCCTGTAGAAAATGTGTGGGCAGAACTGAAAAAGTGTTTGCAAGCAAAGGAGGCCTACAAACCAGCCTCAGTTACACCAGCTCTGTCACGAGGAATGGGATAAAATTCACCCAACTTATTGTGGGAAGCTTGTGGAAGGCTACCCAAAACTTTTAACCCAAGTTAAACAATTTAAAGGCAATGCTACCAAATACTAAATGAGTGTATGTAAACTTCTGACCCACTGGGAATGTGATGAAATAAATAAAAGCTGAAATAAATCATTCTCTCTACTATTATTCTGACATTTCACATTCTTAAAATAAAGTGGTGATCCTAACTGACCTAAGACAGGGAATTATTACTAGGATTAAATGTCAGGAATTGTGAAAACTGAGTTGAAATGTATTTGACTTCAACTGTATATACAGTATATATACAGTATATATGTGTGTACAGTCGTGGCCCAAAGTTTTGAGAATGACACAAATATACATTTTCACATAGTCTGCTGCCTCAGTTTGTATGATTGTAATTTGCATATACTCCACAATGTTATGAAGAGTGATCAGATGAATTG
>NC_056453.1:24696088-24753588 GCF_018296145.1 Oncorhynchus tshawytscha
CAGTGTGCCTTCACGGTCCGGTCTATCCTATGCCACCTCCACGCACCAGCCCTCCGTTGGCAGCCCCCCGCACCAGGCTGTCTCTCCGTCTCCTCCCTACAGGTGCTCCCGCTGTCCAGCGCTCCCAGAGCCTTCCTCCTGCCCAGCGCTGCCAGAGTCTCCCGTCTGCCCAGCTCTGCCGGAGTCGCCCGTCTGTCCGGAGCTGTCGGAGTCGTCCGTCTGTCCGGAGCTGCCAGAGTCGCCCGTCTGTCCGGAGCTGCCAGAGTCGCCCTTCTGTCCGGAGCTGCCAGAGTCGCCCTTCTGTCCGGAGCTGCCAGAGTCGCCCGTCTGTCCGGAGCTGCCGGAGTCACCCGTCTGTCCGGAGTTGCCGGAGCCGTCAGTCAGCCAGGAGCTGCCGGAGCCGTCAGTCAGCCAGGAGCTGCCGGAGCCGTCAGTCAGCCAGGAGCTGCCGGAGCCGTCAGTCAGCCAGGAGCTGCCGGAGCCGTCAGTCAGCCAGGAGCTGCCGGAGCCGTCAGTCAGCCAGGAGCTGCCAGAATCGCCCTTCACTCCAGAGCTGCCGGAGTCTCCCGCCTGTCCGGTGCTGCCAGAATCTCCCGTCCATTTGGGACCTGTGGCTTGGGTCCCCAGTCCGAGGTCGGCGGCGAGGGTCGGCACGTTAAAAGAGGCCACGGAGGCGGGTAAAGAGGCGGAGAAGGACTAAAAACATAGTTTTCTATGTTGTGTTTGCGTTTGGCCTGGTATGGTTCTCAATCAGAGGCAGGTGTCGTTAGTTGTCTCTGATTGAGAATCATACTTAGGTAGCCTTTTCCCACTTGTGTTTCGTCACCAGACAGGACTGTTTCGTTTCGTATCATTCTCGTTGTTATTTTTGTTTTAGTGTTCTGAGTTGAATAAATATCGTCATGAACATGTACCACGCTGCGCTTTGGTCCGATCCTTGCTACTCCTCGTCAGAAGAAGAGGACGAGCGTTACACATTGTTAATGTAGTAAATTACTATTGTAGCTGGAAACAACTGATTTTAAATGGAATTTTCTACATAGGCGTACATAGACCAATTATCAGCAACCATCACTCCTGTTTATAATTTTAAAAGGCTTATTGATCATTAGAAAATCCTTTTGCAATTATGTTACCACAGCTGAAAACTGTTGTGCTGATTTTAACCTTTTGCGACGAGCAAACCCGTATCCGGGAGCGTAATCATAGCCTCAAACGCATTAGCATAACGCAACGGACATAAATACTCCTAGAAATGTTTTTCCTATTCATGAAAATCGCAAATGAAATGAAATAAATATATTCAAACACAAGCTTAGCTTTTTGTTAACAACACTGTCATCTCAGATTTTCAAAATATGCGTTACAGCCAACGCTAGACAAACATTTGTGTAAGTTTATCATGGCATAATGCTATGCTAGGCTCTGCTGGCAGCAGGCAACATTTTCACAAAAATAAGAAAAGTAACCAAATTAAATAATTTACCTTTGAAGAACTTTGGATGCTTTCACTCAGGAGACTCCCAGTTAGATAGCAAATGTTCCTTTTTTCCAAAAAGATTATTTTTGTAAGCGAAAAAGCTCCCGTTTCTTCACCATGCTTGGCTGAGAAATTAGCAACATAATATCGACAGAAACACGGCAAACGTTGTTTAGGATCCATCCTCAAGGTGTTTTTAACAAATATATTCGATAATATATCCATCGAGGCAGTTGGTTTCTCATAAGAAGCGATTGGAAAAATGGCTACCTCAGTATTTTACGCAAGGTTTTCTGCGCGAGACACCATGTGACCACATGCCATATATGGTCCCTTACAGCCATTCGTCAAGGGAAATGCCTAAAAAGACGTCACAATGCTGTAGACACCTTGGGGAAAACGTGGAAAATGTAAGCTCATTCGTAGCTCATTCATAGCCATATAAAGAGTCATTGGCATGAGGCGGTTTCAAAAAATGCGGCACTTCCTGGTTGGATTTTTATCTGGGTTTTGTCTGTAACATCAGTTCTGTGGCACTCACAGACAATATCTTTGCAGTTTTGGAAACGTCAGAGTGTCTTCTTTCCAAAGCTGTCAATTATATGCATAGTTAAGCATCTTTTCGTGACAAAATATCTTGTTTAAAACGGGAACGTTTTTCATCCAAAAATTAAAATAGCGCCCCCTAAATCCAACTGGTTAAAGAAGCATTTTAAACTGGCCTTCCTTAGACTAGTTGAGTATCTGGAGCATCAACATTTGTGGGTTCAATTACAGGCTCAAAATGTCCAGAAACAAAGAACTTTCTTTTGAAACTCATCAGTCTATTCTTGTTTGGAGAAATGAAGGCTAGTCTAGTTTGAGAAACAGACGCCTCACACGTCCTGAACCTGCAGCTTCATTAAATAGTACCGCATAACACCAGTCTCAACATCAACAGTGAAGAGGCGACTCCGGGATGTTGGTCTTCTAGGCAGAATTGCAAAGAAAAAGCCACATCTAAGACTGGCCAATAAAAAGAAATGATTAAGATGAGCAAAAGAACATAGACACAGGACAGAGGAACTCTGCCTAGAAGGCCAGCATCCCGGAGTCGCCGCTTCAGACTGGTGTTTTGCGGGTACTATTTAATGAAGCTGCCAGTTGAGGACTTGTGAGGCGTCTGTTTCTCAAAGGATTAGCTAACACGACGTACCATTGGAACACAGGAGTGATGGTTGCTGATAATGGGCCTCTGTACGCCTTTGTAGATATTCCATAATAGTTTTCCAAAACATTGCACCATCCCAACGGTGAAGCATGGTGGTGGCAGCATCATGCTGTGGGGATGTTTTTCAGCGGGACATGTCTCTGAATGTCCTTGAGTGGCCCAGCCAGAGCTCAGACTTGAACCCAATCAAACTTCTCTGGAGAGACCTAAAAATAACTGTGCAGCAACGCTCCCCATCCAACCTGACAGTGCTTGAGAGAATCTGCAGAGAAGAATGGGAGAAACTCCCCAAATACAGGTGTGCCAACCTTGTAGCATCATACCCAAGAATACTTGAGGCTGTAATCGCTGCCAAATGTGCTTCTACAAAGTACTGAGTAAAGGGACTGAATACTTACAGTTTTTAATGTGATATATGTTTTTTATTTTTCAAAAATTTGCAAAAATGTCTACCAACTTATTTTTGCATTGTCATTATGGGATATTTTGTGTAGATTGCTGAAAGAAATAAGGCTGGAACGTAACAAAATGTGGAAAAAGTCAAGGGTCTGAATACTTTACAAATGCAATGTAGGTGTGGGAGCACTAGTTTGGCCCCTCACCCTGGCACTGAAGTTGTTAAATTGAGATCAGGGTGGCGGAATGGAGAAGAAATCAAATTTTCTTGTCTGGCAGGTCCCCTCGCTCTGGTGAAGATTTCCTCTGCTCTTGAGACTGTATATTCTTTCATCCCTCAGCCTGCCTTGACTCTCTTCTATCAGTAAAGTCTGTATTTTTTTGCACCAGAGAAATAGGTGGGAGTTCTTTATTTTTCTCTCCACTCTCTCACTCTTTCCATCATTGAAAATAAATGACAATCTATACTTTTTCTCAGAATTTCTTGGCCTTTATTGTTTCATCTATCGCTTAGCTGATAATGATGTGGCTCTCCTCCTAGGGCTGGGCCTTATACCGTATTTCACTATATACCAGAATTGATTTTTACTTGACCTTCTTTAACGTTATTTGAACGTTGGTTTGTTAAATGTGATATGCTAATGTGTAACGTCCATTTTTATAATTTACTCCCCTACTTGAGTCATCTCTCTCTCCATGCCGCTTTCCACATAGACCTAGCCCCGCCCCCTACCTCGCCAGGAGCACATTTGTTGTTGCTCGACCATGAGACACTTGCGATCAGTCTGCATGGTCAATGCTGATGACAACGATGTTGTTTCCAATTTGTGTCTTAATATAAATCCACAAGTGTTCTGTAATTACACTAGTAGTTTGTGTTTCTTACATCTGCCACCTCTCTCTTCCGGCGCCGACAGAGATGGCCGCCTCGCTTCGCGTTCCTAGGAAACTATGCAGTCTTTTGTTTTTTTACGTGTTATTTCTTACATTGGTACCCCCAAGTCATCTTAGGTTTCATTACATACAGTCGAGAAGAACTACTGAATATAAGAGCAGCGTCAACTCACCATCAGTACGACCAAGAATATGACTTTCGCGAAGCGGATCCTGTGTTCTGCCTTTCACCCAGGACAACGGAATGGATCCCAGCCGACGACCCAAAAAAAACGACTTCGTAAAAGGGGGAAAAGGATCGGTCTTCTGGTCAGACTCCGGAGACGGGCACATCGTGCACCACTCCCTAGCATTCTTCTCGCCAATGTCCAGTCTCTTGACAACAAGGTTGATGAAATCCGAGCAAGGGTAGCATTCCAGAGGGACATCAGAGACTGTAACGTTCTTTGCTTCACGGAAACATGGCTCACTGGAGAGACGCTATCGGAGTCGGTGCAGCCAACTGGTTTCTCCACGCATCGCGCAGACAGAAACAAACATCTTTCTGGTAAGAAGAGGGGCGGGGGCGTATGCTTCATGGTTAACGTGACGTGGTGTGATCATAACAACATAAAGGTACTCAAGTCCTTCTGTTCACCTGATTTAGAATTCCTCACAATCAAATGTCGACCGCATTATCTACCAAGGGAATTAACTTCGATTATAATCACAGCCGTATATATTCCCCCCCAAGCAGACACATCGATAGCTCTGAACGAACTTTATTTGACTCTTTGCAACCTGGAATCCATTTATCCGGAGGCTGCATTCATTGTAGCTGAGGATTTTAACAAGGCTAATCTGAAAACAAGACTCCCTAAATTTTATCAGCATATCGATTGCGCAACCAGGGCTGGAAAAACCTTGGATCACTGCTATTCTAACTTCCGCGACGCATATAAGGCCCTGCCCCGCCCTCCTTTCGGAAAAGCTGACCACGACTCCATTTTGTTGATCCCTGCCTACAGACAGAAACTAAAACAAGAAGCTCCCGCGCTGAGGTCTGTTCAACGCTGGTCCGACCAAACTGATTCCACACTCCAAGACTGCTTCTATCACGTGGACTGGGATACGTTTCGTATTGCGTCAGACAACAACATTGACGAATACGCTGATTCGGTGAGCGAGTTCATTAGAACGTGTGTTGAAGATGTCGTTCCCATAGCAACGATTAAAACATTCCCAAACCAGAAACCGTGGATTGATGGCAGCATTCGCGTGAAACTGAAAGCGCGAACCACTGCTTTTAATCAGGGCAAGGTGACCGGAAACATGACCGAATACAAACAGTGTAACTATTCCCTCCGCAAGGCAATCAAACAAGCTAAGCGTTAGTATAGAGACAAAGTAGAATCTCAATTCAACGGCTCAGACACAAGAGGTATGTGGCAGGGTCTACAGTCAATCACGGATTACAAAAAGAAAACCAGCCCCATCACGGACCAGGATGTCTTGCTCCCAGGCAGACTAAATAACTTTTTTGCCCGCTTTGAGGACAATACAGTGCCACTGACACGGCCCGCAACTAAAACACGGGGACTCTCCTTCACTGCAGCCGACGTGAGGAAAACATTTAAACGTGTCAACCATCACAAGGCTGCAGGCCCAGGCGGCATCCCCAGCCGCGCCTTCAGAGCATTCGTAGACCAGCTGGCTGGTATGTTTACGGACATATTCAATCAATCCCTATCCCAGTCTGTTGTTCCCACATGCTTCAAGAGGGCCACCATTGTTCCTGTTCCCAAGAAAGCTAAGGTAACTGAGCTAAACGACTACCGCCCCGTAGCACTCACTTCCGTCATCATGAAGTGCTTTGAGAGACTAGTCAAGGACCATATCACCTCCACCCTACCTGACACCCGAGACCCACTCCAATTTGCTTACCGCCCAAATAGGTCCACAGACGATGCAATCTCAACCACACTGCACACTTCCCTAACCCATCTGGACAAGAGGAATACCTATGTGAGAATGCTGTTTATCGACTACAGCTCGGAATTTAACACCATAGTGCCCTCCAAGCTCGTCATCCAAGCTCGTCATCAGACCCTGGGTCTCGACCCCGCCCTGTGCAACTGGGTACTGGACTTCCTGACGGGCCGCCCCCAGGTGGTGAGGGTAGGCAACAACATTTCCACCCCGCTGATCCTCAACACTGGGGCCCCACAAGGGTGCATTCTGAGCCCTCTCCTGTACTCCATATTCACCCACGACTGCGTGGCCATGCACGCCTCCAACTCAATCATCAAGTTTGCGGACGACACAACAGTGGTAGGCTTGATTACCACTGTTGTGTCGTCCGCAAACTTTATGATTGAGTTGGAGGCGTGCATTTACGAGACAGCCTACAGGGAGGAGGTGAGGGCCCTCGGAGTGTGGTGTCAGGAAAATAACCTCACACTCAACGTCAACAAAACTAAGGAGATGATTGTGGACTTCAAGAAACAGCAGAGGGAACATCCCCCTATCCACATTGATGGAACAGTAGTGGAGAGGGTAGTACGTTTTAAGTTCCTCGGCGTACACATCACAGACAAACTGAATTGGTCCACCCACACAGACAGCATCGTGAAGAAGGCGCAGCGGCGCCTCTTCAACCTCAGGAGGCTGAAGAAATTTGGCTTGTCACCAAAAGCACTCACAAACTTCTACAGATGCACAATCAAGATGATCCTGTTGGGCTGTATCACCGCCTGGTACGGCAACTGCTCCGCCCACAACCGTAAGGCTCTCCAGAGGGTAGTGAGGTCTGCACAACGCATCACCGGGGGCAAACTACCTGCCCTCCAGGACACCACACTACACCAATCTTCATCCGCGCTCATTGACGATGCATTGAGTAGAATGCTCAGTCAGGCATCAGTCCAAAAGGAATGTTCAAAACAATATTGTGACGAAACATGCAATTCAGGAATATTATTACAATAATCATTCTATTTCCATGATTCCAACAGTTCACTCAAGTGTTTTGACCTTAAAATATGCCCTATGTGGCGGTGCGAAAATTATCTTAAATGAGTGCAGGAAATGCAGAAATGAATGAAAATGCTGACAATTATTTTTGGTTGATGTTTAATTGAACGGTATAAAACCATCAAAATGTAGAAAGACAAATTGGAATCACAAGAATGTATGTGTTGCCACCCTAGGATCACACACTAACCATATTTTTTATTTTTAGAATTTGTATTATTTGAAAACATAAAATACAGTCAAATACCATCATACTGTCAAAAACACCAAAAACGCCATATCGCCCAGCCGTCTATCCTCCCCCATCCTCCATTCCACCCTGTTCTGACACTTCTCCCTGTCATCTACTTTTCTCCTCACATTTCCTCCCATCTCTTCCCCCCTTCTCCTTCCTCTGGCCTGATTGTATTGGGTGAGAGAGACATGGTGTAAGGTGAGAGAACCACAATCAGATAGCACATCTCACAGCTCATCTCAGGTGGAAAGAGCTGTGTGTGTGTGTGTGTGTGTGTGTGTTTGCATTCTCTCCTTGTCGAAACAGATAAGCTTTGACATTAACATACGCTAAAGCAGACAGGCTGAAACGTTTGGGAACAGATCACAGCAGAAATATCTCAACATTCTCTCTCTTTCTCCCCCCCCCCTTCCCCCTTCTCTTCCCCTCTGTAACACATGTCCTTCTATGCAATACCCTGCAACTCAGTGAACTTTGAGGCCAGAATCGCAGCCTGCCACTCACAGAGACGCACTGAGCAATGCTCGGCTGTGTAAACGAAACGTGTCCGCGCAAGACACAATGAGACTTTGAATCCTATAATTTTGAGAGTGGAGCGGCCTGTATTCAGGGTTCATGATTGGGAGTCTGCCACTCATCCAGTGACAGTGTCATACTCACAGATTTAACAGTGCTCAATAGTCAAACGTAAAGACGTTTCTGCTCGATGAGAGGGTCTACATTTCTTTACATGACCACGTCTGTCAACGTCAAGAGAGGTAACACATCGTTGAACAGAGAGGATTCATGAAGAATACTAGGAGAGATACAACAGAGGTGCTTACAATAGATGGATGTACTCAGACGTACTCAGTAACGTCTATGATATTTCTATGTCGCTCTGTGTGCATTTTTCTTCTGTTGTTTTTCGTCAGACAGACAGAGTAACAAATAATGTTGTTCTACAAGCAGATTAGCTCAATGGGATTGGAGTTGTGACACCTCATTTTTCACCTGAGTACAACAGAGGATCTCACCACACGTCCAGACACACACCTCCCACCCTGCTGTGACCCTCCAGTTCAAACCCCCAGCTCTCCTGTCCTCTCCCCCTTCTAGTGCTTCTCTCTGATGGATGGCTTCTCCGAAGGCATGGATGGCCAGGTCTCCTCCCTGGAACTATCTGGGTTCCAGGAAGGGCTTGAGGACCCGGAGAAGGGGGAAGAGGATGGGGAATAGAGGGGGGATACAGGGAGAGAGCGAGAGGGGAGGGATGTGAAAGGTTGAAGAGTGTGAGTGGGAAGTCACAGGAACTTGAAAGAAAAGTCAAACCTGGAAGCTGCGCTTGCTGGTATCACTTGTGTTTACTTAGCTTATATATCTGTCTCCTTCGCCAGAGCTTCTCACAGGAAGGGAAAGCAGGTAGCAAGGGACTAGGTATTGATTAGAAAAAGCCGTTCTTGGCTAACTGTTAGCTATTGTCCTAATTCTTCTCTTTGGTATAAATGTGTACTCTTTCCCATCTCCCCTTCCTCCTTTATCCTTCCTTAATCTTAAGAATTTAACGGAGAGGTAAACTTGTTGTATTCAGCACATGTGAAAAATAAAATGTAATTTGATTTGATCTCACCTTCTGTCACAGAACTCTCCTGTGGGGATACTGCTCTCAAATACAGTGCATTCATAAAGTTTTCAGACCCCTTGACTTTTTCCACATTTTGTTACGTTGCAGCCTTAATCTAAAATGTATTTTTTTTAAATCCTCATCAATCTACACACAATACCCCATAATGACAAAGCAAAAACATGTCTTTAGAAATATCACATTTACATAGGTATTCAGACACTTTACTCAGCACCTTTGGCAGTGATTACAGCATTGAGTCTTCTTGGGTATGACACTACAAGCTTGGCACACCTGTATTTGGGGAGTTTCTCCCATTCTTCTCTGCAGATCCTCTCAAGCTCTGTCATGTTCAAATCAAATCAAACTTTATTTGTCACTTGCGCCGAATACAACAAGTGTAGACTTGACTGTGAAATGCTTTACTTACAAGCCCTTAACCAACTGTGCAGTTCAAGAAGACTTAAGAAAATATTTACCAAGTAGACTAAAATAAAAAGTAATAATAAAAAGTTAACACAATAAGAATAACATAATGAGGTTATATACAGGGGACACTGGTACTGAGTCAGTGTGCGGGAGTACAGGTTAGGTGAGGTAATTTGTACATGTAGGTGAGGGTGAAGTGACTATGCATAGATAATAAACAGCGAGTAGCAGCAGTGTACAAAAGGGAGGGGGGGGGGGGTCAATGTAAATTGTCCAGTGGTGATTGTATTAATTGTTCAGCAGTCTTATGGCTTGGGGGTAGAAGCTGTTGAGGAGCCTTTTGGTCCTAGACTTGGAGCTCCAGTACCGCTTGTCGTGTGGTAGCAGAGAAAACAGCCTATAACTTGGGTGACTGGAGCCTCTGACAATTTTATGGGCTTTCCTCTGACACCGCCTATTGTATAGGTCCTGGATGGCAGGAAGCTTGGCCCCAGTGATGTACTGGGCCGTACACACTACCCTCTGTAGCACGTTATGGTCAGATGCCGAGCAGTTGCCATACCAGGCGGTGATGCAACTGGTCAGGATGCTCTCGATGGTGCAGCTGTAGAACCTTTTGAGGATCTGGGGACCCATGCCAAATCGCAGTTGGATGTTGAGCGTTGCTGCACAGCTATTTTCAGGTCTCTCCAGAGATGTTCGATCGTGTTCAAGTCCGGGCTCTGGCTGGGCCACTCAAGGACATTCAGAGACTTGTCCTGAAGCCACCACTGCATTGTCTTGGCTGTGTGCTTAGTGTTGCTGTCCTGTTGGAAGGTGAACATTCTGAGGTCTAGAGCAGGTTTGCATCAAGGATCTCTCTGTAATTTGCTACGTTCATCTTTCCCTCAATCTTTCCCCCCGATCCTAGTCTCCCAGTCCAGAAAAACATCCCCACAACATGATGCTGCCACCACCATGGTATTGGCCAGGTGATGAGCGATGCCTGGTTTCCTCCAGACGAGACGCTTGGCATTCAGGCCAAAGAGTTCAATCTTGGTTTCATCAGACCAGAGAATCTTGCAGGTTGTCATGTGCCTTTTACTGAGGAGCGTCTTCCGTCTGTCCACTCTACCATGAAGGCCTGATTGGTGGAGTGCTGCAGAGATGGTTGTCCTTCAGGAAGGTTCTCCCATCTCCACAGAGGCACTCTGGAGCTTTGTCAGAGTGGCCATCAGTTTCTTGGTTACATCCATGATCAAGGCCCTTCTCCCTCGATTGCTCAGTTTGACCGGGCAGCCAGCTCTAGAAAGAGTCTTGGTGGTTCCAAACTTCTTCCATTCAAGATTGATGGAGGCCACTGTGTTCTTGGGGACCTTCAATGCTGCAGAAATGTTCTGGTACCCTTCCCCAGATCTGCGCCTTGACACAATCCTGTCTCGGATTACTTCGACCTCATGGCTTGGTTTTTGCTCTGACATGCACTGTCAACTGTGGGACCTTATAAAGACAAGTGTGTACCTCTCCAAATCATGTCCAATCAATTGAATTTACCACAGGTGGATTCCAATCAAGTTGTAGAAACATCTCAAGGATGATCAATAGAAACAAAATGAACCTGAACTCAATTTCGAGTCTCAATACTCATGTAAATAAGGTATTTCTGTTTTCCATAGAACTGTTTTCACTTTGTCATTATGGGGTATTGTGATGTCATTATGGGGTATTGTGATGTCATTATGGGGTATTGTGATGTCATTATGGGGTATTGTAATGTCATTATGGGGTATTGTGATGTCATTATGGGGTATTGTGATGTCATTATGGGGTATTGTGATGTCATTATGGGGTATTGTGATGTCATTATGGGGTATCGTGTGTAGATTGATGAAACATGTATATTTAATACATTTTAGAATAAGGCTGTAATGTAACAAAATGTGGAAAAGCGAAGGGGTTTGAATACTTTCCGAATGCACTGTATGTGTTTGTTGTTTTGTGTGTTTACAGTTTGTAATGTGTTATGACAGGCTCAAGGAAGGGTCTCCAGTGAACCTCTTCTGTTGACTGTTTCTCCTTCTCTTAATGTTGCACCTCTGAGAGGAAGGATAGACTTACACACTCACACACATACAGGCATTTCCATCGAAAGGACCCATGATCACCAACATGTGAATTTCATAAGAGCATACCAAATTGAGTGTCAAATGAAAGCTAAGAATCTATATCTTGGGGAAATGAAGGCATAGATACATAAAACCGTTTCCCATCTTAATAAAGTGTCCTACTGTCCTACTTCATTTTCTGGATGAAACAGATGGAAAAGGGCTAAAAAACAGCTTTCAGGACAAGTGGTAAAAGGTATCAGGAATACACCAAACTAATCATGTTGATGTAAAAACCCCTACCAACTAATATCAACACATATTTAGTTTGGGATAAATTGTTTACCTTCTGTAAGTTTAAGGAATATTGCCTTGTAATTCCATTAACAAAAACCCACATATCTTGAAGATATTTTCTAATTTCTCTCCCTTATGAGTAGGGAAGATGATGAAAGTTCACAGACGTAACAAGTAATGGTAGACCTACTAATTAGTTATAGTGATTTTGCTGAAATCAAATGTGTTTATGAATTGTTAATTGATTAAAGCTCATAATTCCATGACCAAATTGGTAATTTAATACCAAAAAATCTGGAACGGAATGACTGTAATTTAATTGGCTACAATGGGAAATCATAATATTCACAAACCACAGTTTGGTCACCTGCTACTGTCCTCCCTTCTACTGGAATACTGTTATGTTCAGCTGATGACGGGTTCCTTTTGTCTGGTGGTCAAACCAAAAGTGTTAAAACAGTCAAGAGTCTGGACAATCCCCCCCTCTCTCTCTCTCTCTCTCCCTCCCTCTCTCCCTCTCTCCCTCTCCCTCGCTCTCTCTCCCTCTCCCTCCCTCTCTCTCTCTCTCTTCTCTCTCTCTCTCTCTCTCTCTCTTCTCTCTCTCTCCTCTCTCCCTCTCTCCCTCTCCCTCGCTCTCTCTCCCTCTCCCTCCCTCTCTCTCTCTCTCTTCTCTCTCTCTTCTCTCTCTCTCTCTCTCTCTCTCTCTCTCTCTCTCTCTCTCTCTCTCTCTCTCTCTCTCTCTCTCTCTCTCTCTCCCTCTCCCTCGCGCTCTCTCCCTCTCCCTCTCCCTCCCTCTCTCTCTCTCTCTCTCTCTCTCTCTCTCTCTCTCTTTCTCATCTCTCACTCTCCAGTTAATGTCACCTCTCCCAGCTCTTACTGACACCTACCCATGAGCCCCATTTCTTTCCATTTCCTGTAACCAGCATCCTCACCCCCTGAACACCGGCCAACACCAGATGTCCATGGACGTCGAGAAGCAGGCGGACGGGACTGGACTAAATCTGAACCTATCATAGATATATGTTTCACAAGTTTGGATAGCACAGCATAGTGAAGTAGATTGCAGTGCAGTACAATACACCAAATCACAGCAGAGTAGAGTAGGGTAGAGTGCAGTAGAGTACAAGTTCAGAACAATACAGTAAAGTAGAGTATAGTTCAGTACTGCAGAGTACAGTACAATATACTGTACTCTACCCTACTGTACAATGCTCTACTTTTCTTCACTGTGCTGTATTGTACTGTCACGCCCTGGTCAAAGTATTTTGTGTTTATCTTTATGTATTTGGTCAGGCCAGGGTGTGGCATGGGGTTTTTGTAATTGTGGTGTGTTTGTCTTGGGGTTTTGGTGGTGGTATTGGGATTGTAGCTTAGTGGGTTGTCTAGCAAGGTCTATGGCTGTCTGGAGTGGTTCTCAATCAGAGGCAGGTGCTTATCGTTGTCTCTGATTGGGAACCATATTTAGGCAGCCATATTCTTTGAGTTTGTCGTGGGTGATTGTCCTTAGTGTCCTATGTGTACTCTTTGTTAGTTTGCACCAGATAGGCTGTTTCGGTTTCGTTTATTGTTTTTTGTAAGTTCGTGTTTCTTTGTTATATTAAACATGGATCGCAATCGACACGCTGCAGTTTGGTTCGACTCTCCTTCATCACCACTATATGAAAACCGTTACATGTACTGCACTGTACTCTACTGCACTCTACTTGACTGCGCTGTGATGTCCAAACTTGTGAAAAATGTGGAGAATGACATTCACATCCATAATTATGCATCTCTGTGTAGTACAGATCTGGGATCCACGTTGTAATTCTGTTACCGGGTGTAAATCCACTTCACTTCAAGTACAAGGTGCCATGTCATAGCTGACACCCCATTCTTTCTGCAGGCACCTTTGGTAAACGTGGTCGCATAAAAACTTGAGGGAGATTTTACCGTAATCCCGGCAACAAAGTTTGCATCTGCACAGATCTTCTACTAAATTATAAAAAATAAAATAAGAACATTTCAGGGTGCATTTTAAAGAAAGTAGTCCTTGTGCATAGAGTCGTATGGTTTCCTTTTAAACTTAGAAATCAATGTTTTTAGTGTGGCATACATTTTGAGTCATACTGAGTCAAAGTGTAATTCCATTACTGTGGAATTGCCCATACACAAACACTCATCATTTTGTATTTTTTTTGCACTACATAGAAACATCCTAACACCCTGAATCCTAGATCCTGAGCATCACATCACCTTATCTCTATTTCCAACAAACAGCCATTTCAAAACATTAAAGGTCTTCTTTCAAAACAATCAAGATAAAGTTGTAGGGAAGGTTAAGAACAAAAGAGAGAAAGAAATGTGGAGAGAGATACTGTACACAGAAATGTGAGAACAGAGAGAGAAGAGACAGGTACAGCGGTGCAGTGAGAGAGAGAGAGAGAGAGAGAGAGAGAGAGAGAGAGACTTCATAGGGAGGAATCTCTAGTGGCTTTCCTTTTCTCCTCTCTCAGCTCTACAGCATTTCGCTCCTGCTATTTTCTCTCATCACTCCATCCCACCTGGGAGAAGCAGAAGAAAGAGAGAAGAGAGAGGTGGGCACAGAAATAAAGTGGCTTCCTTTTGAATGGGACTCCCTGCAAAGTGCTCTACATTTTGCTGCAATGCTTTTCTTTCTTATTGTGGGAAATGTCACCAGAGAAAAGATCTCATCACGTGGAAAAGAGAGGGGGGAGGGTGGGAGCGAGGAAGAGAGGCAGAGAGAGAGAGACCGGGTGAGGGAGGGAGTGAGGGAGAGAGAGAGAGAGAGAGATAGAAAGAGGCAGAGAGAGAGAGCAAGAGAAAGAAAGAGGCAGAGAGAGAGAGAGAGACGAGAAAGGCAGCAAAGAGAGAAACATGAAATCGAAATGGGAAGCGGAAGCAACATCACAACAACATACAGCATGCAGTTTGTTTGATATCCTCTAAAGTTACAACACGTTTTCATTGTCTCTCTGTGAAGAGTGAGTCACCAAGATGGTCGTTTCCTTCTTCTGTGCCTGTGTCATCTGCCTTGCCTTACTGACTCCCATTTCTCTGTGTCCAGAGGGACTGACTGTTGAGGGTGTGTGTGTGTGTGTGTGTGTGTGTGTGTGTGTGTGTGTGTGTGTGTGTGTGTGTGTGTGTGTGTGTGTGTGTGTGTGTGTGTGTGTGTGTGTGTGTGTGTGTGTGTGTGTGTGTGTGTGTGTGTGTGTGTGTGTGTGTGCATGCGTGCCTCAGTCGCTCTGTCATGACCATAATGAGAAACATTGCTTTGGCTGGATAAAGCTATCTGGCAATGGCAAGCAACAGAAGTCCACTGAACAAATGTCTCTTTCTCTCTCTCTCCACCTATCTCTCCACCTCTCTCTCTCTCTCTCTCTTTCTCTCACAAACACACTACCCATAACACATTACTCCCCACTCCTTCGTCATACCCCCCACAGTTACTGACAGTTTTCAACCACCCTCAGATTCCCATCACCCACATTAAACGTCAGGACGGTAGCACAGGTTACATCTTGAAATCATTTTGTCAGGAAATTCACTCATCTGTTTCTCATTTAGGCCTATTCCTGTGATGCTGTACACTGTAATTAAGGGGCTGTGTGCCTCAGAGCCAGCCACAGGAGTCGGGACAGCTCTCTCTCTCTCTCTCTCTCTCTCTCTCTCTCTCTCTCTCTCTCTCTCTCTCTCTCTCTCTCTCCCACTCCCATGTTAACCCCAGCACAACCCTCCAGGAAACACACACATACACACACATGACCAACACCTCACACATCATCTTGTGGACCCATTCCATTAGGGACAGATTCCATGTATGAAAGTGCAGTAGATTTACACTGTGGAGAAGAAGAATGTCTGAACTCCAGAACATTTGTAATTTTGAAGTCACTCTCACATGTACTGTATGTAGGTAAACTGGACTTTCTCCTGTGCATCCCAAATGGAACCCTGGGGTGCCATTTTTTATGCAGTCAGAGAAAGTTCAGTTTACAGTGCAGAATTATTATCCTTCCACACTGTTAGTTAGCCCTCTGTGAAATGTCCATCCAGGCCACTTAGTGGGGTATGATAAGAGAGAGACTGTTTAAGAACATACGTCATGGAACCAAGTGGCTAGACCTAGTTAAAGTACCTCCCTGGCTGGACTCCTATTGGTCCTTAAAGTGGAGCGATCCACTGAGGAAAACAGGGACAGGATGGCATCATTCCCAAACCTTGCAGGGGGAGTGTTGAGTATGTTTTTGACATAACAGCTGACTGAACTGAAGATGAATACTTTTCACCAGACCAAATAAGAGAGTCAGTCTGCAGTTGGCTCATGTGTCACGAACACACACACACACACACACACACACACACACACACACACACACACACACACACACACACACACACACACACACACACACACACACACACACACACACACACACACACACACACACACACATACACACACACACACACACACACACACACACACACACACACACACACACACACACACACACACACAGAGATAGTGGAAGGCTGCCTGCCCACACTGTGATCTTGAAACCTCTAGTCCATGTCATTGGAAAATCAACTGCTTGGTTTTTCATCCAATTAATTAGTGACTGGCAGCCTGGGCCCTGTCTGTGTGTGTGTGTGTGTGTGTGTGTGTGTGTGTGTGTGTGTGTGTGTGTGTGTGTGTGTGTGTGTGTGTGTGTGTATGTGTGTGTTCGTGACACATGAGCCAACTGCAGACTGACTCTCTTATTTGTACCAGATGTCCTCACCATGATAGTAACACAAGAAAAATCTGACAAGTGGGGACATTTCACCAGTCCCCACAAGGAAAAGGCTATTTTTTAAATAATTGAACATGATGATCATTACACAGGTGCACCTTGTGCTGAGGGGCAAGAAAAATCCACTCTAAAATGTGCAGTTTTGTCACACAACACAATGCCACAGATGTCTCAAGTTTTTTAGGGAGTGTGCATTGCAATGCTGACTGCAGGAATGTCCACCAGAGCTGTTGCCAGAGAATTTAATGTTATTTTCTCTACCATAAGCCACCTCCAACGTTGTTTTAGAGAATTTGGCTGTACGTACAACCAGCCTCACAACCACAGACCACGTGTATGGCATCGTATGTAGGGCCAAAATTCCTCCACAGCGATGTGAGAGACTGATCAGCAACTATAGGAAGCATTTGGTTTCAGTCATTGCAGCTAAAGGTGGCACAACCAGATATTTAGTGTAAGAGGGAACTACTTTTTCACACAGGGGAATTGGGTGTTGCATAACAGCTGAGCTGATATTACACGTGCATGATGCTGACCCCATCCAAACTTCCAGACCTGTGCCAAAAATGGAGCAGGGTGGAGGAAGGGAGTGAGAAAGTTATGGTGAGAGAAAAAAGGGAATGGGAAAAAGAGGGATGGAGATAGAATAAACCTAGTGGAGGAAGACAGAAAGAGTATGCATAGCAAATCCTAAAAATGTCTAAACAAAGGTTTGAGAGTACTAAGCATCCACAATGATGCCAAGACAAGCATAGTAGGAAATTGTCCCCTCTTTCCCCCAGCTTTCTCTCTGGCCTGTTGTATGTAATGGGACTAGTCCCTTTACTCTGCCCCTCAATCTCAGATTAGGAGTTCTAATCTGTCACTGACAGGTGACCCAGTTCAATCTCAGGTGCGTTTAAGAATCGGCCAACCCTGAATTACTGCACTGTACACAGCCTAATCCAGCTCCCATTCACAACTCCAGACCAACCAGGCCTACCAATGGCTACTGCTCCCCAAAACAAAGGGCCTAGCAAGTGGGAAGAGACACAGAGTGATGGAATTGAAGGCTAGTTAGTGTATTAGCCTACAATGCTGAGGTCAAGCAGCTGCTCTGACCACCATCTGAGACCGTAGATCTCACGCTGACCACTTCTGATCCTTTTTTAAAATGTAACTAGGCATGTCAGTTAAGAACAAATTCTTATCTACAATGACAGCCTAGGAACAGTGGGTTAACTGCCTTGTTCAGGGGAAGAAAAACATATTTTTACCTGGTCAACTCTGGGATTTGATCTAGCAACCTTTCAGATACTAGCACAACACTCTAACCACTAGGCTACCTGCCAGACCTGTCCAAATAGTGAACTGAAGTAGACTAAGTACCAAAGCACTTAGCCTTTAGTATTGGGTGGTGCGTGGGTGGTGCGTGGCCATGTTTTCTGGGCAGTAGGCTAATCATTAGATCCCCTCCCAAGTGTTAAAGGTCAAGGAAGGGTCAATTGTACGTGGGATGATTTAAGGATAAGAGAGTATAACAATAAAGAGATATGGCTCAAACTGTTTAGAGATCAGTCTTTACACGCTGATCTCAATATATTTGGATATTATCTCATAAGCAGGTAATCATAACAAATCATAGGCACTGGGGCTGTGTTTTTTTATAGCGCCCCCTCCCCCATTCCACACCATCATTTTCTGTAAACAAATCCGTACACCAAGATGCAATTCGCTGCATAGTAAATTTACTGTTGAAGAAAAAGCCTCTTTATAATAAATCCATAATAAATCTATAATAACGTTTGCCATGTGGCATAGGCTACAGTTGACCAGAGGCGTTTTTAGGATTTCCAGGTGTTTCTTTTATTTGCAGGTTCCCCCAAAAAATCAGCCTTTTTAAAATGCAGTTCATGCAATTCTACGTTATTTACATGACAGAACACATTAGCTGAATCTTTTTTAATAGCACACAAATGACTGAAACGACTGGCTACTCTGACTGACAAACTGAGATCAATCTGGTCTTGACAGAACACATTAGCTGAATCTTTTTTTAATAGCACACAAATGACTGAAACGACTGGCTACTCTGACTGACAAACTGAGATCAATCTGGTCTTGAATTCAAATGAGGAAATATATATATAGAATACAGTATATATATGAACTGAAGCAAAAAAAGAAACGTCCTCTCACTGTCAACAGCATTTCTTTTTCAGCAAACTTAACATGTGTAAATATTTGAATGAACATAAGATTCAACAACTGAGGCATAAACTGAACAAGTTCCACAGACATGTGACTAACAGAAATGGAATAATGTGTCCCTGAACAAAGGGGGGGGGTCAAAATCAAAAGTAACAGTCAGTAGCTGGTGTGGCCACCAGCTGCATTAAGCACTGCAGTGCATCTCCTCCTCATGGACAGCACCAGATTTGCCAGTTCTTGCTGTGAGATGTTACCCCACTGTTCCACCAAGGCACCTGCACCTCCACTTAGTTCCCAGACATTTCTGGGGGTAATGGCCCTAGCCCTCACCCTCCGATCCAACAGGTCCCAGACGTGCTCAATGGGATTGAGATCCGGGCTCTTCGCTGGCCATGGCAGAACACTGACATTTCTGTCTTGCAGGAAATCACGCACAGAATGAGCAGTATGACTGCTGGCATTGTCATGTTGGAGGGTCATGTCAGGATGAGCCTGCAGGAAGGGTACCACATGAGGGAGGAGGATGTCTTCCCTGTAATGCACAGAGTTGAGATTGCCTGCAATGACAACAAGCTCAGTCCGATGATACTGTGACACACTGCCCCAGACCATGATGGACCTTCCACAGGCCTCGGTGTAACCTATGATAAACGCAAATCTGACCATCACCCCTGGTGAGACAAGACCATGACTCGTTAGTGAAGAGTACTTTTTGCCAGTCCTGTCTGGTCCAGCGACGGTGGGTTTGACGTTGTTGCCGGTGATGTCTGGTGAGGACCTGCCATACAACAGGCCTACAAGCCCTCAGTCCAACCTCTCTCAGCCTATTGCAGACAGTCTGAGCACTGATGGAGGGATTGTGCGTTCCTGGTGTAATTCGGGAAGTTCTTGTTGCCATCCTGTACCTGCCCAGCAGGTGTGATGTTCGGATGTACCGATCCTGTGCAGGTGTTGTTACACGTGGTCTGCCACTGCGAGAACGATCAGCTGTCCGTCCTGTCTCCCTGTAGCGCTATCTTAGGCGTCTCACAGTATAGTACAGACATTGGCCCTGGCCACATCTGCAGTCCTCATGCCTCCTTGCAGCATGCCTAAGGCACATTCACGCAGATGAGCAGGGACCCTGGGCATCTTTCTTTTGGTGTTTTTTAGAGTCAGTAGAAAGGCCTCCTTGGTGTCCTAAGTTTTCACAACTGTGACCTTAATTGACTACCATCTGTAAGCTGTTAATGTCTTAACGATCGTTCCACAGGTGCATGTTCATTAATTGTTTATGGTTCATTGAACAAGCATGGGAAACAGTGTTTAAACCCTTTACAATGAAGATCTGTGAAGTTATTTGGATTTTTACCAATTCTCTTTGAAAGACAGGGTCCTGAAAAGGGGACGTTTCTTTTTTTGCATTCATATTACTTTTTTATACATATTAACTATTGATTCTCTGTGGATAAATGATGGTCTCTGGTGTATTTTGAACATTGAGAGCAGGCTCCTGTGGTTGGATAAAAAAAAAAATTATAATAACAACAACAAAAATAATTTAAAATACATTTTAAAAAATTTAAAAGCCTCTTGGGCTCAGCCCATGACTCACACAATTGACCAGTTACATGTACGTATTATGCATCTTATTGGGGATGCAGCCCTGTACAGGGATCAACACAAGCGGAAATCAGCGGAAATTGTGTGACAACTAATAGTACTCGATACAACTCAAACTTTCATTAAAACACACATGCAGGGTACTCAATTAAAGCTACACTCGTTGTGAATCTAGCCAACATGTCAGATTTTTTAAATGATTTTCGGCGAAAGCATGAGAAGCTATTATCTGATAGCATGCAACCCCCGAAATACCCAAAGGGGACGTAAACAGAATAATTAGCGTAGCCGGCGCTACACAAAACGCAGAAATAAAATATAAAACATTCATTACCTTTGACGAGCTTCTTTGTTGGCACTCCTATATGTCCCATAAACATCACAATTGGGTCTTTTTTTCATTTAAATCCGTCCATGTATACCCAAAATGTCCATTTATGAAGCCAGTCTGATCAGGAAAAAACTGCTTTCCAAAATGCAACGTCATTTTTTTTAATTAAAAAAGTTGCCTATAAACTTTGACAAAACACTTCAAACTACTTTTGTAATCCAACTTTAGGTATTAGTAAACGTTAATAATCGATCAAATTGATCAGGGGGCGATCTGTATTCAATAGCAGCAAGTCTTGAAATCATGGTCCATATTCTCCCTTTCATAACTTCCTCCGGTGTACCCGAAGATAGGAAGTGCCTATTCCTCATTTCACCAAGGATAAACTTCAACTCAATTGCCAGTACTGGTGACATTGTGTGGAAGCTGTAGGCATTGTAAACTGGATGCTATCTATTTTTCCTTGCCATAGACAATACAGAGACTGGCGGAGGGATATTTTTTGTGTGTTTTTTGTGAACAGTTTTCCTTGGGATTTTGCCTCGTACACACGTTCTGTTATAGTCACAGACATGATTTAACCAGTTTTAGAAACTTCAGAGTGTTTTCTATCCACACATACTAATCATATGCATATACTATATTCCTGGCATGAGTAGCAGGACGTTGAAATTTTGCGATTTTACGATTTTTAACAAAAAGCTGCAAAAATTCGCAGCCTCTTTATTAACTACCCAATCAAGGCAGGGCCCCCCACCTGGGCCCCTTACCTCCTGTCCTCCCCCATCTGATGATTAGCAGAGTGGCAGCAGGCAGCAGCAGGCTGTCTACACTCATTGAGAGCGGGCTCCTGAGTCCTCCTGTGGTTGGCAGTTGCACTAAAATAAATACTACATATATACTACATATATACTACATATATACTACATAAATACTACATATATACTACATATATACTACATATGTACTATATATATGATACATACAGTATATATTTCCTTTGTTATTATTATTATTTTTTGAATGCTTCCTCTTGGCCCCCCGGCAGGCCTGGGCCCAGGGGCTTCAGCCCCGGTAAGCCCCTGCAGTAAGCCGGCCCTGCTCATGAGGATGGAAATGCAATGGGAACAACTATTTACCTCTGGCGTTGCTATTCGTCTGATTCAATGTCATGTTCATGTGGAGCATACAATATGTTATTCATATTATTATGAGACAACATGGCTCTATAGGTCTTTTCATTATGTTCAAAGATTTTCCTCCTCTACCTACCTAACTCTGTCAATATCCTTACATAAGTAGACCTGTAATGGGTCATATGTCACTACTGCCTACACATTAAGAATTCATAGTGTAGCTTTTTCCCACATGATTATGCCATTAGACACATTTCTTTCTCTCTCTCTTTCATTCTTTCTCCCTGTCTCTCTCTCTCTCTCTCTGTCTCTCAATTCAATTCAATTCAAGGGCTTTATTGGCATGGGAAACATGTGTTAACATTGCCAAAGCAAGTGAGGTAGATAATATATACAGTGAATATATAAAGTGAAATAAACAATAAAAATTAACAGTAAACATTACACATACAGAAGTTTCAAAACAATAAAGACATTACAAATGTCATATTATATATATATATATATATATATATATATATATATATATATATATATATATATATATATATATATATATATATATATATACAGTGTTTTAACAATGTACAAATGGTAAAGGACACAAGATAAAATTAATAAGCATAAATATGGGTTGTATTTACAATGGTGTGTGTTCTTCACTGGTTGCCCTTTTCTCGTGGCAACAGGTCACAAATCTTGCTGCTGTGATGGCACACTGTGGAATTTCACCCAGTAGATATGGGAGTTTTTCAAAATTGGATTTGTTTTCGAATTCTTTGTGGATCTGTGTAATCTGAGGGAAATATGTCTCTCTAATATGGTCATACATTGGGCAGGAGTTTAGGAAGTGCAGCTCAGTTTCCACCTCATTTTGTGGGCAGTGAGCACATAGCCTGTCTTCTCTTGAGAGCCATGTCTGCCTACGGCGGCCTTTCTCAATAGCAAGGCTATGCTCACTGAGTCTGTACATAGTCAAAGCTTTCCTTAAGTTTGGGTCAGTCACAGTGGCCAGGTATTCTGCCACTGTGTACTCTCTGTTTAGGGCCAAATAGCATTCTAGTTTGCTCTGTTTTTTTGTTAATTCTTTCCAATGTGTCAAGTAATTATCTTTTTGTTTTCTCATGATTTGGTTGGGTCTAATTGTGCTGCTTTCCTGGGGCTCTGTAGGGTGTGTTTGTGTTTGTGAACAGAGCCCCAGGACCAGCTTGCTTAGGGGACTCTTCTTCAGATTCATCTCCCTGTAGGTGATGGCTTTGTTGTGGAAGGTTTGGGGATCGCTTCCTTTTAGGTGGTTATAGAATTTAACGGCTCTTTTCTGGATTTTGATAATTAGTGGGTATCGGCCTAATTCTGCTCTGCATGCATTATTTGGTGTTTTACGTTGTACACAGAGGATATTTTTGCAGAATTCTGCGTGCAGAGTCTCAATTTGGTGTTTGTCCCATTTTGTGAAGTCTTGGTTGGTGAGCGGACCCCAGACCTCACAACCATAAAGGGCAATGGGCTCTATGACTGATTCAAGTATTTTTAGCCAAATCCTAATTGGTATGTTGAAATTTATGTTTCTTTTGATGGCATAGAATGCCCTTCTTGCCTTGTCTCTCAGATCGTTCACAGCTTTGTGGAAGTTACCTGTGGCGCTGATGTTTAGGCCAAGGTATGTATAGTTTTTTGTGTGCTCTAGGGCAACAGTGTCTAGATTAAATTTGTATTTGTGGTCCTGGTGACTGGACCTTTTTTGGAACACCAATATTTTGGTCTTACTGAGATTTACTGTCAGGGCCCAGGTCTGACAGAATCTGTGCATAAGATCTAGGTGCTGCTGTAGGCCCTCCTTGGTTGGTGACAGAAGCACCAGATCATCAGCAAACAGCAGACATTTGACTTCGGATTCTAGTAGGGTGAGGCCGGGTGCTGCAGACTTTTCTAGTGCCTGCGCCAATTCGTTGATATATATGTTGAAGAGGGTGGGCCTTAAGCTGCATCCCTGTCTAATCCCACGACCCTGTGTGAAGAAATGTGTGTGTTTTTTGCCAATTTTAACCGCACACTTGTTGTTTGTGTACATGGATTTTATAATGTCGTATGTTTTACCCCCAACACCACTTTCCATCAGTTTGTATAGCAGACCCTCATGCCAAATTGAGTTGAAGGCTTTTTTGAAATCAACAAAGCATGAGAAGACTTTGACTTTGTTTTGGTTTGTTTGGTTGTCAATTAGGGTGTGCAGGGTGAATACATGGTCTGTTGTACGGTAATTTGGTAAAAAGCCAATTTGACATTTGCTCAGTACATTGTTTTCATTGAGGAAATGTACGAGTCTGCTGTTAATGATAATACAGAGGATTTTCCCAAGGTTACTGTTGATGCATATTCCACGGTAGTTATTGGGGTCAAATTTGTCTCCACTTTTGTGGATTGGGGTGATCAGTCCTTGGTTCCAAATATTGGGGAAGATGCCAGAGCTAAGGATGATGTTAAAGAGTTTTAGTATAGCCAATTGGAATTTGTTGTCTGTATATTTGATCATTTCGTTGAGGATACCATCAACACCACAGGCCTTTTTGGGTTGGAGGGTTTTTATTTTGTCCTGGAACTCATTCAATGTAATTGGAGAATCCAGTGGGTTCTGGTAGTCTTTAATAGTTGATTCTAAGATCTGTATTTGATCATGTATATGTTTTTGCTCTTTATTCTTTGTTATAGAGCCAAAAAGATTGGAGAAGTGCTTTACCCATACATCTCCATTTTGGATAGATAATTCTTCGTGTTGTTGTTTGTTTAGTGTTTTCCAATTTTCGCAGAAGTGGTTAGAGTCTATGGATTCTTCAATTACATTGAGCTGATTTCTGACATGCTGTTCCTTCCTTTTCCGTAGTGTATTTCTGTATTGTTTTAGTGATTCACCATAGTGAAGGCGTAGACTCAGGTTTTCCGGGTCTCTATGTTTTTGGTTGGACAGGTTTCTCAATTTATTTCTTAGATTTTTGCATTCTTCATCAAACCATTTGTCATTGTTGTTAATTTTCTTCGGTTTTCTATTTGAGATTTTTAGATTTGATAGGGAAGCTGAGAGGTCAAATATACTGTTTAGATTTTCTACTGCCAAGTTTACACCTTCACTATTACAGTGGAACGTTTTACCCAGGAAATTGTCTAAAAGTGATTGAATTTGTTGTTGCCTAATTGTTTTTTGGTAGGTTTCCAAACTGCTTTCCTTCCATCTATAGCATTTCTTAATGTTACTCAGTTCCTTTGGCTTTGATGCCTCATGATTGAGTATTGCTCTGTTTAAGTAGACTGTGATTTTGCTGTGGTCTGATAGGGGTGTCAGTGGGCTGACTGTGAACGCTCTGAGAGACTCTCTCTCTCTCTCTCTCTCTCTCTCTCTCTCTCTCTCTCTCTCTCTCTGTCTCTCTCTCTCTCTCTCTCTCTCTCTCTCTCTCTCTCTCTCTCTCTCTCTCTCTCTCTCTCTCTCTCTCTCTCTCTCTCTCTCTCTCTCTCTCTCAATATTTTCTCATATCTACCACGATAGCCAGTCACTCTCTTTTTCCTATATTTCCACCTGTCACCAGTAATGTAATCTGAGGAAATTTGAAGGAAAAAAGGAGCGAGTGTCTCTCTCACGCCAGCCAGCGGAGAGTGGAGAGATGGAGATAATGCAACATTTCCAATCAGTTCCACTGCAGCTCAGAATATGGCGCCTGCCTCCACCACTCCAAAGAATGTGAAATTAATTTGTAATAGCTTGAAATATTAGATGAAGTCTGTACATGCCGAACAGAGTACACATGGCCAGGGAATTGAGAGCCCCAAATATTTCCCCTCATGTGGAAAGGCTGCAATTAACAGGGGATTTCATCCCTTGTAAAATATAATTGAGTTCAGGATGAGGGAGAATGAGAAACTTTTCGAATTCATCCGAGCAATCATAGTTAATTGTGTGCATGTGAATGAGTATGTGTGTGTGTGTGTGTGTGTGTGTGTGTGTGTGTGTGTGTGTGTGTTTCTTTTGTCCTTTTTTTTCACCTCACTCATTGCTTGAATCAAATGGGCCTCCAGGTTTTGTGTTTACAAGTCTAGTCATGGTTTATTTTTCACTACTTACTAAGTTTTAGTGATGAATGTTTTTTTAAATTGCCAGCTAGTGTCTCACTGTTTTCAACAGTTTGCATTGTGTCTCTGGCTTTATATAGGGCCAACAGCCGGGACTATTAAAGACTACAGACCTAGACTTCCGACAACATCTATTGTTGTGTACCAGCATATGATGAGATGAGAATCATTGAGTTGTGAGAAACTAGACAAATCTTTATCTTGCTCATTGTATTAGTATTGACTCAATGTATTCTCACAAGAGCTTCTAGAACACTGCTGAGTTTCTGACAGAATCTCCCAGGGATACCCTAATAGAATAGAGAACAAGCAGCGCACGGGTATGTTCCCCCAGGTCACCTAAATCTGCCACTGTGCTACTCTACACAATTAGATTAGGCTCTAGAGATCAATGAACTTCCTGGAATATAGAGCACAACAAACACACTGATACTGGCAACCATAGCCTCGAGTGTGACTACGTCACAACACAATACACAAGGGGAATGGGATTAGATTGTTTGTGTGTGTGTGTGTGTGTGTGTGTGTTAATGCTTAACCTTGATGTATTTTTTTTATTGCATTTTTATTTAACCAGGGAGACACATTGAGACGTAGGTCTCATTCACAAGCCTGAGGTGGGAACAACAGTCACATCAGGACACACACAAGTATATACAAAATAATCATAATGCTATTAACTCACACGGTGTATGTTTGAAAATGATGATTATTGCTCTTCTGATTTCTCACTATTCAAACCACACTTGACCTTGTGAATAGCAACTGTGAATTTGTTTTAAGTAATAGCAGGCCATTCAGAGCTACTTAGAGCTTCGCTGCGGAGCTCTGAAGACTCAAGAAGCACCTTGGCTTCTGCGTCACACTCTTGAATATCCGACCCTCTTTTCATTACCCAGGAAGTATTTTCAGCGTTGACAAGTATATTAATTTATCTCCTTGAAAAACGTATCTATCTTTTCTCACTTCGTCTGGGATTTTTTTGTTGCCTCGCTGTCTCTCCTCCCCCGCCGTCTCTCCTCCTCCCCCCGCCATCTCTCCTCCCCCGCCGTCTCTCCTCCTCCCCCGCCATCTCTCCTCCCCCGCCGTCTCTCCTCCTCCCTCGCTCGGTGATTTTGTGAGAAATCTGTTAGACTGTATCCAGAGTCGGCTGTGGCCTCGGAAACCAAGGGTCATCGCCAATCACACGTTTACCAGCCTCTTTCCCTCTCTCTCTCTTCCTGTCATCCCTCTTTTTATTCCTCCCATTTACCCATGTATGACTGCAGCCGGCCAGTAAATGACAGCTAGAAGCAGCGTCGGGGAGTACGAAACTACCACCTCGTCGAATGTCAAGCACTAAACAAACTCAATTATAGCTTGTCTGGATTCTACAGCGTCATAAGTGGATTTAAAAGCAAAGCTGTTAAATGACACTCTAGTTATACATTCACTTTCCCCTCTTTTCCCCCTCCCTTTTAATATCCTTCCTCGCGCCTTTTCTTTGTGAACCTTCAGTGCTGTGTCATCTCGGTTGATTCTCTTCCTCCCACAGAGGCGTCCAGTGTAGTGCCTGAGTCAAGACCGGTGTCCTGAAGCTCTCTTAGTCTCTAATTGCATTAAATATATTAAGGAGCCTAGGTGAGGTGAGGCGGCACCGTTGACATTGCAGCCACAGTACCAGGGCATTAATTGGGCATTCAGTCCCTGGCATGACTGATAGTGTACATCCTGGGATGGCAGGATCAGGATGGTATCCAGGATGATACTCTGTTCTGGCATGGAGAGCTGTGCTGAGCTGTGTGTCTGTGTGCCAGATGACACCCTAATCCCTTTATAGTGCACTACTTTTGGGCAAAAGCAGTGCACTGTATAGGGACTAGGGTGCCGTTTGGGATAGATCCTGTGTTTGTACCAAGGTAATCTCTAGCCTGTAGTGGCTTGCCTTGCCCCGGAGTCCCCCAATGTGCTTAGGGCCAGATGTGTAAACAGTTGGAAGATTAACCTCCCCAGGTTCACCTTGGTAATACCACAACTGTGGATTATACTCTCCTTCCTGGTTCACTCTTCTCTTTTTCTCTACCTCCACTCTGCTCTGCCTCACTCTCTCCATCCGCTACCACATAGGAGGCTGGTGAGGGAGGACGGCTTATAACAGTGGTTGGAATGGAATGAACGGATGGAGTCAAGATCATTCTATTGATTCCATTCCATTCATTACTCAAATTCTGCCACCAGCCACCACTGATACAGAATGCTGTCTCGTACAGGCTCAGGGTTACCATTGATCAACCAGCCACTCTCCAATGTGGCGATGGGGAATGTCTGCTCTGTGAGGATGAGTGGCTTTATTGTTTAATGTACCGCAGCCATGAACGAAATTACCAGCATTGTCGACAGCTGCAAGGTTATTTCTGCCAGCTTTGTCTTGTACGCCTCGTTCTTCTAGAGTCTGATCCCTGACCACACCACTTCACCATCAGTCACCAGACCACAGTGAAGCCATTCCCCACCTGCCTGACTGGAGCTCACTGTTTTATGGATGTATAGGGAGAGGAGATGCTTAATGTGTAATCAATGGGCAAAACATTGACAGATTTGTAATAGGTGATTAAACGCCAATGGCACCCATGCGAGGAACAATGAGGTTGGTGGCTGGTGAGGAGAGGAGGGGGTTGGTAGATTAATAGGCGAGTGTATGTGTCTGCCACACGAGTGTTCTCTCAGTCTCCGCATCCCGGGAATTAGCAATCCCCCTCTCCACACTCTTGACCCACTCCTTCCTGAGGTGTGTCATTAGAAAATGTAAATGTGTCTCCCGACTCAACGTATCTGTACAAAATGATCAGAAACAGAGCATAAAGTTTGGTTGAATTTCTTGTTTGCTGTGGCCAGAGACTCCCTTTGGTCGCCTTGCCCTTGATGTGCACAAAGCAGACAGATTGAGACCATATCAAGACCAGTGTATTGGTGAGAGATCAATCATTTCCAGCTTCAGACTGGTTTCATATCCTAGCAGACTTTACACTGCTTCCCTTTAAAGATTGCTGCCTTCAAATGTTCTGTACAGGTTGGGATTGTTACAAATCCTCTTTTGGAGTTCTGACTGACAATCTTCCAACGTTCTGAAGTTTAGATGTTCTAAGCTAACAGACCCCTGCCAGACAGAAGCCTTTGAATCCCGGTGTTCCGGACACTTCTGTGGATTTGATGTTTCTCTCGGGATTGCTGTTTCATTGGTTCCTTTAGAGGTCATATATACAGTACAGGCAGGTTATTCCTCCCCCTCAGGTCATTGTAAATCAAGCTCAGGCAGGCAGCCACCATACCGACGAATAGTGCTATAAAATTAACCCTAATAGCCACGGATACTGTAAGTGTTATTTCCTTTAGGGAACCATTATGCTGTAATACTGTATCCGTAATCTGGCGTTAGACTAGTCATGTCCAATGGCAGACCCAGATACAGGGCTGCAGTGTCACAATGTTTTCTATGACCTCCTGTTTGTCAAGCCACATTTTCATGCTGAGCAGACATACAGTATTGCCAATAAAACAGGATATTGTGAATATACAGTGCATCAGGAAAGTATTCAAACCCCTTGACTTTTTCCACATTTTGTTACGTAACAGCCTTATTTTAATATGGATGAAATAGTTTTCCCCCTCATCAATCTACACACAATACCCCATAATGACAGCTCAAAAACAGTTTTTTGTTTGTTTGTTGTAAATATGAAATACCTCATTCACATAACTATTCAGACCCTTTACTCAGTATTTTGTTGAAGCACCTTTGGCAGCGATTAAAGCTTGGCACAGCTGTATTTGGGGAGTTTCTCCCATTCTTCTCTGCAGATCCTCTGAAGCTCAGTCAGGTTAGATGGGGAGCGTTGCTGCACAGCTATTTTCAGATCTCTCCAGAGATGTTCGATCGGGTTCAAGTCCGGGCTCTGGCTGGGCTACTCAAGGACATTCAGAGACTTATACCTAAGCCACTCCTACATTGTCTTGGTTGTGTGCTTAGGGTTGTTGTCCTGTTGGATGGTGAACCTTCGCCCCAGTCTGAGGTCCTGAGCGCTATGGAGCAGGTTTTCATCAAGGATCTCTCTGTACTTTGTTCCGTTCATCTTTCCCTCGATCTTCATTATTCTCCCAGTCCCTGCCACTGAAAAACATCCCCACAGCATGATGCTGCCACCACTGTGCTTCACCGTAGGGATGGTGTCAACTTTCCTCCAGACGTGACGATTGGCATTCAGGCCAAAGAGTCCAATCTTGGTTTCATCAGAACAGAGAATCTTGTTTCTCATGGTCTGTGAGTCCTTTAATTACATTTTGGCAAACTCCGAGTGGGCTGTTATGTGCCTTTTACAGAGGACCTTCAATGCTGCCGAAATGTTTTGGTACCCCTCCCAAGATCTGTGCCTCGACACAATCCTGTCTCGGAGCTTTACGGACAATTCCTTCGACCTCATGGCTTGGTTTTTGCTCAGACATGCAAATTCAATTGAATTTACCACAGGTGGACTCCAATCAAGTTATAGAAACATCTCAAGGATGATCAATGGAAACAGAATGCCCTGAACTCAATTTTGAGTCTCATAGTAAAGGGTCTGCATACTTTAGTTTTTTTATTAGTTAGCAAACATTTTTTTTAAACTTGTTTTTGCATTGCCATTATGGGGCATTGCATGTAGATAGATGAGGGGGAAAAAACGATTTGATCAATTTTAGAAAAAGGCTGAAACGTAACAAAATGTGGAAAAAGTCAAGGGGTCTGGATACTTTCTGAATGCACTGTATAATGCCTTGACGACATCTCCGTTAGTGAATGAAATGCAGCTCCGTCTTTGGTGTGAGATAACCTAACTCCTCGGGAGGGGGTTGAGGTCTGTGAAATACAGCTTATGATGTGTGTGTGTGTGTGTGTGTGTGTGTGTGTGTGTGTGTGTGTGTGTGTGTGTGTGTGTGTGTATTGAGTGACTAGGATATTAATAATTATACACCATAGAACTTGCTAATCATTGATAATAAGACGTTCTCCCTTTCATCTATTTTGTTCCACATCAAAAGCCATTATAAGTGTCTTTGTTTTGCACCTGTGTGGTCTTAATTACGATGTTAATGGACTTTCTGTTCCTGTAGCTTTCTGTGTGTGTGTGTGTGTGTGTGTGTGTTGCAACCTTCACAGTGTTAATTGAAACTCACCCTCCCCTGAGATCAGCTGCCTCAATTAACCTCTCACAGCATTCAGGGATTGGCCAATTATGTCCCCCCTCACTTCCCTCCTCCCTCCTCATACGTACCCAATTCTTCTCCCTCATCCTGCATGTCAGCAAACACTCACACACTGACCGCAGATAGATACTGTGTGTGCATCCAAAATGGCACCCTTTTCCCGATATAGTGCACTAGTTTTAACCTGTGCCTTCGAAAAGTCTCATCTCACAAGATACGAAATGTCTCTGATGTAATGTTGTTTTGTGGATCGTGTCATGGGTTATGTTTTGACAGTATTTCGTGTGCATTTGGTGTTGAATATTATTGTGGGAGTGTATTTTGCTTGCAGTCACTCTGGTTAGATCTTGGGTCTTTATTTCAGCTCCTTTTTTTTCTCATTACAATGTGACTCTGATCCCGATTGACTTTCAGTGGCAGTCGATTTCATCTCCCCTGCACTCCATGCAGAGAATATACGCTTGATTTGCCTCCAATCGACTCCTATTGAATCAGAGTATGTGTTCTTCTGAGAGAAAACATTAGTTAAGGTCATTTGTTTGGCATTGGCCCAAGTGGTGGTGGCTTTTCTTGTGCTAGAGGGGAGAGAAGAGGAAAGGAGAGGAGAGGAGAAGGGAAAGAAAGGGAGAGGAGAGAGAAAAGGAGAGGAGAGGAGAGGAGAGGAAATCTGAGGTTCCTAGTCAATATTCTCCCTTGCTGACTCATGTTCTCCCTGTAGTTTCTCTGTAGTGGTGGATTGGCTTGTTATCAGCTGACAGAGCTCACTGCTGCACAGCAAGGACAGACTGATGGAGAGAGCGGGAGAGACTGATAGAAAGGGAGACATGCCAGAGAAAAGAGAGGAGAGGAGAAAGCGGCTGCACGTCGCTTGTCATGGTGGGTGGAGATATCTCGGAAAACCTGCCAGAAGTAGTAGGGACGTGTAGATAATGGTGTCTCCTACTAAGAGATACCACACTAGAGAGAGAGCGAGAGAGAGAGAGAGCGAGAAAGAGAGATAGAGAGAGAAGGAGACTTCATAGAGAAGAGTACCTAGTAGCTTTCACCATACTTTGACAATGGCAGGTTCTTCCTCCTTCCTTATTTCAAGGCCCAGGGACATGTACTAGTCTGTGGCGGCCTAAATGCCAGAACTGGACAAGAACCGGACACTCTTAGCACACAGGGGGACAAACTAGAGGTCGACAGATTATGATTTTTCAGCGCCAATACCGATTATTAGAGGACCAAAAAAAAGCCGATACCGATTAATTGGCCGATTTTTATTTAATTTATTTGTAGTAATGACAATTACAACAATACTGAATGAACACTTTTATTTTAACTTAATATAATACATCAATAAAATCAATCTAGCCTCAAATAAATAATGAAACATGTTCAATTTTGTTTAAATAATGCAAAAACAAAGTGTTGGAGATGAAAGTAAAATTGCAATATGTGCCATGTAAGAAAGCTAATGTTTAAGTTCCTTGCTCAGAACATGACAACATATGAAAGCTGGTGGTTCCTTTTAACTTGAGTCTTCAATATTCAATATTCCCAGATAAGAGGTTTTAGGTTGTTGTTAATATAGGAATTATAGGACTATTTCCCTCTATACCATTTGTATTTCATATACCTTTGACTATTGGATGTTCTTATAGGCACTTTAGTATTGCCAGTGTAACAGTATAGCTTCCGTCCCTCTCCTCGCCCCTACCTGGGCTCGAACCAGGAACACATCGACAACAGCCACCCTCGAAGCATCGTTACCCCTGCAGAGCAAGGGGAATATCTACTCCAAAGCTCAGAGCGAGTCACATTTGAAACGCTATTACCGCGCTACCCGCTAACTAGCTAGCCATTTTACATCAGTTACACCAGCCTAATCTCAATACTTGAAGCAATGCGAAGAGCTGCTGGCAAAATGCACGAAAGTGCTGTATGAATGAATGCTTACGAGCCTGCTGGTGCCTCCCACCGCTCAGTCAGACTGCTCTATCAAATCATAGACTTAATTATAACATAATAACACACAGAAATACGAGCCTTAGGTCATTAATATGGTCGAATCCGGAAACTATAATTTCGAAAACAAAACGTTTATTCTTTCAGTGAAATACAGACCATGCTGGTCATTCATAAATGACCAAATAACTGTTGCCCTAGAGCACACAAAAAACTATACATACTTCTACCTTAACATCAGCACCGCAGGTAACCTCCACAAAGCTGTGAACGATCTAAGAGGCAAGAAGGGCCTTCTACGCCATCAAAAGGAACATCAAATTTGACATCCCAATTAAGATCTGGCTAAAAATGCTTGAATCAGTTATACAAAACATTGCCTTTTATGGTTATGAGGTCCGGGGTCCGCTCACCAACCAAAAATTCACAAAATGGGACAAACATCAAATTGAGACTCTGCATGCAGAATTCTCCCACAAATATCCTCTGTGTACAACATAAACCACCAAATAATGCACAAGGAGCAGAATTAGGCCGATACCTGGTAAATATCAAAATCCAAAAAGGGGGCGTTACATTATAGAAACACCTAAAAGGAAGCGATTCCCAAATCTTCTATAACAAAACCATCACCTACTGTCTCGCCTGCTCCCGCTCTTCCCCCCTGGCGCTCGAGGGCGCCAGGATCCCCAGCATTACGCACTCCTTCCACCATCATTACACCCACCTGCCTTGGCCCGTCACGCGCATCAGCGATTATTGGACTCACCTGGACTCAATCACCTCTGCCATTGTCATTGTGTCGAGGTGTTACCCGTGTGCTGAGGCTGTTCCTGTCTTGTTCCATGTCTGTTCCTTATTAATGTTGGACTCCCCGTACCTGCTTCTCTACTCCAGCATCTGTCCTTACACCAACAGAGAGATGAACCTGGAGAAAAGCAAGCTGGTCCTGGGGCTCTGTTCACAAACACAAACAGATCCTACTGAGCCCCAGGACAGCAATACAATTAGACCCAACCAAATCAATATAAAATCAATTCAAATTTTATTGGTCACACATATTTAACAGATGTTTTTGCGGGTGTAGCGAAAGTGTTCCTTCAGTGGTTCTTCCTTTAAAAGTTGAGGCGTGCTGCAGCACAGCTTGCGGGGTGTGACAGAATTCTATGACACGTTATTTAAGTGTCAGCCATTGTTGCCAGAATGATCCAATTTACCACAATCTGCCACCATCTACCACGAACAGTTGCTGCATAAGCTCAAAACTACTGTAGCTCCACTAGTGCAGTAGTATCTAACAATTCACAACAATACACACAAATCTAAAAGTAAAAGAATGACATTAAGAAATATATAAATATTAGATTGAGCAATGTCAGAGTGGCCTTGACTAAAATACAGTAGAATATAATACAGTATATACATATGAAATGAGTAAAGCAGTAGGTAAACATTATTTAAACATTATTAAAGTGACTAGTGTTACACTAAGGTGCAGGGTTGCATAACCAGGTGGAAGCCGGCTAGTGATGGCTATTTAACAGTCTGATGGCCTTGAGATAGAAACTGCTTTTCAGTCTCTCGGCCCCAGCTTTGATGCACCTGTACTGACCTCGCCTTCTGGATGATAGCGGGTTGAACAGGCCGTGGCTTTGGTGGTTGATGTCCTTGATGATATTTTTGGCCTTCCTGTGACATTAGGTGCTGTTGGTGTCCTGGAGGGCAGGTAGTTTGCCCCCAGTGATCATGAGAAAACAAAAATATAATTACTTGACATATTGGAAATAATTAACAAAAAAACTGAGCGAACTAGAATGATATTTGGCCCAAAAAAGAGAGTACACAGACCACTGTGTCTGGCCCAAAATTGTACAGACCTGGCTCTCATGAGAAGACAGACTGACTGTGTGCACACTGCCCACAAAATGAGATGGAAACTGAGCTGCACTTCCTAAACTCCTGAGAAATGTATGACCATAATAGACACACACATTTCCCTCAGATTACACAGACCCAAAGAATTTGAAAGCAAATACAATTGTGATCAACTCCCATATCTACTGGGTGAAATACCACAGTGCGCCATCACAACAGCAAGATTTGTGACCTGTTGCCACAAGAAAAGGCAACCGGTGAAGACAATACCATTGTAAATACATATATTTCCCTTTTGTACACGATATATAGCCATAATATGACATTTGAAATGTCTCTATTCTTTTGGAACTTTTATGAGTGTAATGTTTACTGTTCATTTTTATAAAATTTTTTCACATTTTTATGGTCTATTAAGATCTGTTTTCTATGCCAATGAAATTGATTTGAGAGAGAGAGAGAGAGAGAGAGAGAGAGAGAGAGACAGAGAGAGAGACAGAGAGAGAGACAGAGAGAGATATCATCCACACTACTCTTGAACAACTCCCACAATCTTCTCTGATATGGACCAAACTTTAGCAGGATAACATGAAAGTGTGTGGCCCTCTATCTTGTTGTTCGGGGAAAAGAAACAGATAGATATGCAGCGATTTGTGTAATGTTTTATTTATGTTTATATCTTTATTTTTCTATCTTCTGCCCTTGCTGTTTGGTGGTTGGATGTTTTGTGTGTGTGTGTGTGTGTGTGTTTGTGTGTAGATAGAGAGGAGCAGAGAGCTATCAGGGAGAGTTATTTGAGCGTAATGCCTTGGCAGCAGTGAGTAGAGGGGCCACAACTATCTGGAGGACATCTCTGTGATCTATGAAGGAGAGAGGCGACCGACCTGGGAAGACAATTTTACACTGTCCCACAGTAAAGAGATCCAAGGAGACTGGGCGTGTGTGTGTGTGTGTGTGTATGTGTGTCGTAGATTAGTCATTAGCTTGCTCTGCTCTGTTGTGACACTCTGAGTCATCAGGAAGAACAGCTATACACAGAAAGACACGATGGGTATGTTCCAAATGGCACCTTATTCCCTATGTAGTGCACTACTTTTGAGCAGATTCCATTGGCCTTGTTTAAAAGTAGTGCATTATGAAGGAATTAGGATGCCATGTGGAAAGCAGCCACAACCAAGAATACACTGACCAAATAACTATATAATAAACTATAGTTTCATGGGACCAAGACTCAACAAGGGGAAAACTAGGGTTTATTGATGTTTCAGCACTTCACTGAGTTCTCACATGTTCCAAAACATTGCATTTGATTGTCCTTATTTGGTCTTAGAGAATTCAGATTACAGGTTTTGCAGCGCCAGCTAAACTGAAGCAGATATTTGTCATTAGTTTAGTCTAGCCATGGTGTGTGTGTGTGTGTGTGTGTGCGCGCGTCTGTGTGAGGCTAATGGAATGAAAACAGCTTCCATTTCCAAGGTCTTTTTAGCAGTTAAAGCTGCAGTTAAGCAATTTTCCTTGACACATCCCTCAAGATAACAACAGATTGCAGAAAACTCATCCTATCTAACTTTCATTTGATCAGGGTTATCACGAGGAAAACACTGTTAATGTGTACATCTGACAGGCAGACATAGTGTGATCTGAATTTATTGTACTGTATATAAAACAAAGTGTTGAAATGTTCTTACTCTGGCCCCCTGAGTGGTGCAGCAGTCTAAGGCACTGTGCGACTGGAAGACCCATGAGGTGGCGCACAATTGGCCCAGTGTCGTCCGGGTTAGAGGAGGGTTTGGCCGGCTGGGATGTCCTTGTCCCATCGCACTCTAGCGTCTGCACGTGCACTCACGTGCACTCTAGTCGCCAGGTGTACGGTGTTTCCTCCGACACATTTGTGCGGCTGGCTTCTGGGTTAAACAGAGCAGTGTGTCAAGAAGCAGTGCAACTTGGCAGGGTTGTTTTTCTGAGAATGTGCGGCTCTCGACCTTTACCTCTCCCAAGTCCATATGGGAGTTGCAGCGATGAGACAAGACTGTACCTACCAATTGGATATCACGAAAAACAATGGGTAGAAAGTAACCAAAAAATAATAATGTTTTATCCTATTTTCTCTCTCTCTCTCTTTCCGGTGCTGTCTCCCTCTTCTCCTCACGTGGATCCGTTAACAGGTACAGTAATCAAAGATTGTTTTCTCAACCTTAGAGTTTTTAGCAGCCTCATAAATAGTGTAATGTACAAGATGTAAGTGTTTAAGCTTGATATAGGACATTTATGAAGTTGTTTCATAATAGATCATTTAAATGAGTTTTAATACATGTTCCTCCAATTATTTAAGCAAAATCTAAGCAATTTAATCCAAGCAATATTTCAAGGCCACCCACGCACACGCACGTTTGTGCACACATGCACACACACACACACACATGCACCACACACACACACACACACACACACACACACACACACACACACACACACACACACACACACACACACACACACACACACACACACACACTAGAGGAGAGTGGACGATGAATGATGACTGTTAATGAAGTCCAATTTAACGATTATAGCTAGGTGCTTAATGAGAAACTCATGCAAAGAGCAGGCTTTTGTCCCTTACCTCTTTCTCACTTTCAGTCCCCCTCTCTCTGTCTCTTGTGGTATGATGGAGCTGTAGAGGTTTTCACCCACACACAGTGGGTCCCACACACACACACACACACACTCTTGCTCACATGCACACACCTACGCACACACACATGCGCACAAAAACAGACACACACACACACAATCTTGTGTTCTTTCCTCTGCTTCTTGACCTGTATGAACAGAGACATATGACTGCAGTAGAAGCAGTCAACCCAGCTCAGAATCAGAATTTCAGAATTTGTCAGTGTAATTGAAAAGGCCTTTATTCCTTCACTCTCTTCTCCTTTCTACATGGAGAAGTCAATCAAACTCACTGATATATGTATTTTTACCAAGTCAGAATTTGTGACTTGTCGGAAATACATGTTCAATTTCCACATAAAGTAGGTGAGCGGCGTGTGTGATAGACTGTAATATACAAGACAAGCAATCTTGTACAAGTCCCCCAAAACATATGCAAGGCGTTCATGTGTGGAAGACTGGCTGTCTATGAGGAAGTGTCTGTGTCTCAGCTCTCAAGTGACTTGTCTGTGTGGAAAATGTCTGGCTGTCTTAGTGTACTGATCTAAGGTGTCTTGTCGTGTTTGTCTAACGGAGTTTCTTGTGGCTTTGTGTGCGTGTGCATGTGCGTGCGCGTGCGTGCGTGTGTGTGTGAGTGTGTGTGTGTGTGCTTGGATGTGTGATTCCTGTAGACTATTGACCTAGGCCAATAGGGCTCTTGTCAAAAGTAGTGCACTATATTTTCATTTTTATTTATTTCACCTTTATTTAACCAGGTAGGCTAGTTGAGAACAAGTTCTCATTTGCAACTGCGACCTGGCCAAGATAAAGCATAGCAGTGTGAACAGACAACACAGAGTTACACATGGAGTAAACAATTAACAAGTCAATAACACAGTAGAAAAAAAAGGGGAGTCTATATACATTGTGTACAAAAGGCATGAGGAGGTAGGCGAATAATTACAATTTTGCAGATTAACACTGGAGTGATAAATGATCAGATGGTCATGTACAGGTAGAGATATTGGTGTGCAAAAGAGCAGAAAAGTAAATAAATAAAAACAGTATGGGGATGAGGTAGGTAAAAATGGGTGGGCTATTTACCGATAGACTATGTACAGCTGCAGCGATCGGTTAGCTGCTCAGATAGCAGATGTTTGAAGTTGGTGAGGGAGATAAAAGTCTCCAACTTCAGCGATTTTTGCAATTTGTTCCAGTCACGGGCAGCAGAGAACTGGAACGAAAGGCGGCCAAATGAGGTGTTGGCTTTAGGGATGATCAGTGAGATACACCTGCTGGAGCGCGTGCTACGGATGGGTGTTGCCATCGTGACCAGTGAACTGAGATAAGGCAGAGCTTTACCTAGCATGGACTTGTAGATGACCTGGAGCCAGTGGGTCTGGCGACGAATATGTAGCGAGGGCCAGCCGACTAGAGCATACAAGTCACAGTGGTGGGTGGTATAAGGTGCTTTAGTGACAAAACGGATGGCACTGTGATAAACTGCATCCAGTTTGCTGAGTAGAGTGTTGGAAGCAATTTTGTAGATGACATCGCCGAAGTCGAGGATCGGTAGGATAGTCAGTTTTACTAGGGTAAGTTTGGCGGCGTGAGTGAAGGAGGCTTTGTTGCGGAATAGAAAGCCGACTCTTGATTTGATTTTCGATTGGAGATGTTTGATATGAGTCTGGAAGGAGAGTTTACAGTCTAGCCAGACACCTAGGTACTTATAGATGTCCACATATTCAAGGTCGGAACCATCCAGGGTGGTGATGCTGGTCAGGCGTGCGGGTGCAGGCAGCGAACGGTTGAAAAGCATGCATTTGGTTTTACTAGCGTTTAAGAGCAGTTGGAGGCCACGGAAGGAGTGTTGTATGGCATTGAAGCTCGTTTGGAGGTTAGATAGCACAGTGTCCAAGGACGGGCCGGAAGTATATAGAATGGTGTCGTCTGCGTAGAGGTGGATCAGGGAATCGCCCGCAGCAAGAGCAACATCATTGATATATACAGAGAAAACAGTCGGCCCGAGAATTGAACCCTGTGGCACCCCATAGAGACTGCCAGAGGACCGGACAGCATGCCCTCCGATTTGACACACTGAACTCTGTCTGCAAAGTAATTGGTGAACCAGGCAAGGCAGTCATCCGAAAAACCGAGGCTACTGAGTCTGCCGATAAGAATATGGTGATTGACAGAGTCGAAAGCCTTGGCAAGGTCGATGAAGACGGCTGCACAGTACTGTCTTTTATCGATGGCGGTTATGATATCGTTTAGTACCTTGAGCGTGGCTGAGGTGCACCTGTGACCGGCTTGGAAACCAGATTGCACAGCGGAGAAGGTACGGTGGGATTCGAGATGGTCAGTGACCTATTTGTTGACTTGGCTTTCGAAGACCTTAGATAGGCAGGGCAGGATGGATATAGGTCTGTAACAGTTTGGATCCAGGGTGTCTCCCCCTTTGAAGAGGGGGATGACTGCGGCAGCTTTCCAATCCTTGGGGATCTCAGACGATATGAAAGAGAGGTTGAACAGGCTGGTAATAGGGGTTGCGACAATGGCGGCGGATAGTTTCAGAAATAGAGGGTCCAGATTGTCAAGCCCAGCTGATTTGTACGGGTCCAGGTTTTGCAGCTCTTTCAGAATATCTGCTATCTGGATTTTGATAAAGGAGAACCTGGAGAGGCTTGGGCGAGTAGCTGCGGGGGGGGCGGAGCTGTTGGCCGAGGTTGGAGTAGCCAGGCGGAAGGCATGGCCAGCTGTTGAGAAATGCTTGTTGAAATTTTCGATAATCATGGATTTATCGGTGGTGACCGTGTTACCTAGCCTCAGTGCAGTGGGCAGCTGGGAGGAGGTGCTCTTGTTCTCCATGGACTTCACAGTGTCCCAGAACTTTTTGGAGTTGGAACTACAGGATGCAAACTTCTGCCTGAAGAAGCTGGCCTTAGCTTTCCTGACTGACTGAGTGTATTGGTTCCTGACTTCCCTGAACAGTTGCATATCGCGGGGACTATTCGATGCTATTGCAGTCCGCCACAGGATATTTTTGTGCTGGTCGAGGGCAGTCAGGTCTGGAGTGAACCAAGGGCTATATCTGTTCTTAGTTCTGCATTTTTTGAACGGAGCATGCTTATTTAAAATGGTGAGGAAGTTACTTTTAAAGAATGACCAGGCATCCTCAACTGACGGGATGAGGTCAATGTCCTTCCAGGATACCAGGTCGATTAGAAAGGCCTGCTCACAGAAGTGTTTTAGGGAGCGTTTGACAGTGATGAGGGGTGGTCGTTTGACTGCGGCTCCGTAGCGGATACAGGCAATGAGGCAGTGATCACTGAGATCCTGGTTGAAGACAGCGGAGGTGTATTTGGAGGGCCAGTTGGTCAGGATGACGTCTATGAGGGTGCCCTTGTTTACAGATTTAGGGTTGTAGCTGGGGGTTCCTTGATGATTTGTGTGAGATTGAGGGCATCTAGCTTAGATTGTAGGGGTGTAGGGGGCTGAATAATTTTGCACGCCCAATTTTTCAGTTTTTGATTTGTTAAAGTTTGAAATATCCAATAAATGTCGTTCCACTTCATGATTGTGTCCCACTTGTTGTTGATTCTTCACAAAAAATACAGTTTTATATCTTTATGTTTGAAGCCTGAAATGTGGCAAAAGGTCGCAAAGTTCAAAGGGGCCGAATACTTTCGCAAGGCACTGTATGGCATCCTACAGACACTGACCCAGTGTGCTATATGACATCCTACAGACAGTGACCCAGTGTGCTATATGGCATCCTACAGACAGTGACCCAGTGTGATATATGACATCCTACAGACAGTGACCCAGTGTGCTATATGGCATCCTACAGACAGTGACCCAGTGTGCTATATGGCATCCTACAGACAGTGACCCAGTGTGCTATATGGCATCCTACAGACAGTGACCCAGTGTGCTATATGGCATCCTACAGACAGTGACCCAGTGTGCTATATGACATCCTACAGACACTGACCCAGTGTGCTATATGACATCCTACAGACAGTGACCCAGTGTGCTATATGACATCCTACAGACAGTGACCCAGTGTGCTATATGACATCCTACAGACAGTGACCCAGTGTGCTATATGACATCCTACAGACAGTGACCCAGTGTGCTATATGGCATCCTACAGACAGTGACCCAGTGTGCTATATGGCATCCTACAGACAGTGACCCAGTGTGCTATATGACATCCTACAGACAGTGATATGTGAGGCTTATTGAAGAACCAGGATCACACTGAGACATACCAATGGCAATACTGTATCCTCTTACCACGATACAAGATACTAACTGATAGTACTGTGTTGTTATGGTGGTGGTAGTAGTAGTAGTAGTAGTAGTAGTAGTAGCGGTGGTGGTAGTAGTAGTAGTATTAGTAGTAGTAGTATTACTCGTAGTAGTAGCAGTAGTATTAGTAGTGGTAGTAGTAGTAGTCGTGGTAGTGGTAGTAGTAGTCGTGGTAGTGGTAGTGGTAGTAGTAGTAGTAGTAATAGTCATAGTAGTAGTAATGTTATTAGTAGTAGCAGTAGTAGTAGCAGTAGTATTAGTAGTGGTAGTGGTAGTGGTAGTAGTAGTATTAGTAGTAGTAGTAGTAGTAGTAATAGTATTAGTAGTGGCAGTAGTAGTAGCAGTAGCAGTAGTAGTGGTAGTGGTATTAGTAGTAGTGGTAGTGGTAGTAGTAGTAGTAGTAGTAGTAATAGTATTGGTAGTAGCAGTAGTATTAGTAGTATTAGCAGTAGTAGCAGTAGTAGCAGTAGTAGTAGTATTAGTAGTAGCAGCAGTATTAGTAGTAGCAGTAGTATTAGTAGTAGTAGTAGTAGTAGTAGCAGTAGTGGCAGTAGTAGTAGTAGTAACAGTAGCAGCAGTAACAGTAGCAGTAATACTGGAGTTAGTGTTTGTGTGATTTCAGCATTGAAAGCATTATGTCTGTACTGTAGATGTGTGGCCGAGTGTTGTTGGTGTTGGGTGCAGTTGAACTTTGTACTATACTCTCTTGCGGGTGTTCGGCCTCCCAGTCATGTCTCCACTCTGCCAACAGGAAGTGTGAGTTTACTCAGCGTTATTTAAAGACTAGAATGATGCAGGGAGGAAGAAAGGAGGGAGCGAGAACCCTGTGTGTTATTCCCCCTCCTCCTCCTCTCCCCCTCCTCTTCCTCTCCCCCTCTTCCTCTCCCCCTCCTCCTCTCCCCCTCACTCTCTTCCTCATCTCCCCCTCCTCCTCTTCTCCTCCTCCTCCTCTTCTCCCCCTCCCTCTCCTCCTCCTCCTCTCCCCTCCTCTTCCTCTCCCCCTCCCTCTCCTCCTCTTCCTTTCCCCCTCCTCTTCCTCTTCCCTCCTCCTCTCCCCCTCCTCCTCATCTCCCCCTCCTTCCTCATCTCACCAGCCAATGAGCGCAAACACAGGTTTTGTTATCTTTGCAGAATGGAAATAAGCAGAGGCCTAATGTAGCTTGACTATTTGCATCGTTTGATCATAGCTTCAACTCTAATGTGATTGAGTTGGTGGAGGGGGTGGGCGAGGAGCGGAGAGAGTGAGAGAGAGAGGGCGCAGAGTCGTCAGAGTAGCGCTGAGTGCTGCGAGAGCGAGTGAAAGGGGAAATTATATACGACAGCTCTCATGGGCTGAAGCAGATTGAGCTCTTGCAGCGGGAATGAGCGCAATCTGAGAGCTGCACTGACCGACGCTACCATAAAAAAATGACAACCAGGCTTAAATGGAAAGGAGCAGGGAAAGAATGAAATAACAGCTGTTACTCACATCGGGCTGTTATTAGTCCACTCACTGAATAGCTGAGATATGCATCGCCCCAACCTTGACAGATGTTCCAACTAAGGACATTTCAACACGGCCAGCCCGGCGCTTTACTTGTTGTGCCTTCTTTCTTTTCTTTTGTTTGATTGTCTGTCTGTCTGTGTCTGGACCCCTCTGTCATAACATATATGGGTTTCAGTTGGCCCATTCTGAGGGGGGGGGGGGTTCATTCCCCCCTTTCTATATCTGATGTAATAGATTTGCAACACCCCACAACCTGCAACGAAGACAAACAGAGAGAGAGAGCTCAGCTTTTGTCACGTCTACTCCCACTCCTCCTCATTGTCGCCATCTTTACGCGCACCTGCGCCTCATGACACTCACCTGGACTCCATCACCTTCCTTATTACCTCCCATATATCTGTCACTCGCTTTAGTTCTTCCCTCAGGCGTTATTGACTCTGTTTATATGTTTGTTGTCTGTACGCTACTCGTGTTCCTTGTTTTGTTCCATGTTCATTTATTAAATTCACTCCCTGTACTTGCTTCCTGATTATTAGCGTACACGTTACAGCTTTTTAAGGAGGACAATGATGATACACATAGATGGAATGAGAGACGAGAGGGATGGAGTGAGTGGGAGAGAGAGGGAGTAAAGGGAGAGGGGTGGAGTGAGTGGGAGAGAGAGGGAGTAAAGGGAGAGGGGTTGCGAGTTAAGAGAGGGATGAGTGAGTGGGAGAGAGAGGGAGAGGGATGGAGTGAGTGGGAGAGATGGAGTGAGTGGGGAGAGAGAGGGAGAGGGGTGGCGAGAGACGAGAGGGATGGAGTGAGTGGGAGAGAGAGGGATGGAGTGAGTGGGAGAGAGAGGGATGGAGTGAGTGGGAGAGAGAGGGAGTAAAGGGAGAGGGGTGGAGTGAGAAGAGAGGGATGGAGTGAGTGGAAGAGAGAGGGAGTAAAGGGAGAGGGGTGGAGTGAGAAGAGAGGGATGGAGTGAGTGGGAGAGAGAGGGAGTAAAGGGAGAGGGGTGGAGTGAGAAGAGAGGGATGGAGTGAGTGGGAGAGAGAGGGAGAGGGGTGGCGAGAGACGAGAGGGATGGAGTGAGTGGGAGAGAGAGGGAGAGGGGTGGCGAGATAAGAGAGGGATGGAGTGAGTGGGAGAGAGAGGGAGAGGGGTGGAGTGAGAAGAGAGGGATGGAGTGAGTGGGAGAGAGAGGGAGAGGGGTGGCGAGAGACGAGAGGGATGGAGTGAGTGGGAGAGAGAGGGAGAGGGGTGGCGAGAGACGAGAGGGATGGAGTGAGTGGGAGAGAGAGGGAGAGGGGTGGCGAGAGATGAGAGGGATGGAGTGAGTGGGAGAGAGAGGGAGAGGGGTGGAGTGAGTGGGAGAGAGAGGGAGTAAAGGGAGAGGGGTTGCGAGTTAAGAGAGGGATGAGTGAGTGGGAGAGAGAGGGAGAGGGGTGGCGAGAGACGAGAGGGATGGAGTGAGTGGGAGAGAGAGGGAGAGGGGTGGCGAGAGACGATAGGGATGGAGTGAGTGGGAGAGAGAGGGAGAGGGGTGGCGAGAGACGAGAGGGATGGAGTGAGTGGGAGAGAGAGGGAGAGGGGTGGGTGAGAAGAGAGGGATGGAGTGAGAAGAGAGGGATGGAGTGAGAAGAGAGGGATGGAGTGAGAAGAGAGGGATGGAGTGAGTGGGAGAGAGAGGGAGAGGGGTGGCGAGAGACGAGAGGGATGGAGTGAGTGGGAGAGAGAGGGAGAGGGGTGGAGTGAGAAGAGAGGGATGGAGTGAGAAGAGAGGGATGGAGTGAGAAGAGAGGGATGGAGTGAGAAGAGAGGGATGGAGTGAGAAGAGGGATGGAGTGAGAAGAGAGGGGTGGAGTGAGAAGAGAGGGATGGAGTGAGAAGAGAGGGATGGAGTGAGAAGAGAGGGATGGAGTGAGAAGAGAGGGGTGGAGTGAGAAGAGAGGGGTGGAGTGAGAAGAGAGGGATGGAGTGAGAAGAGAGGGGTGGAGTGAGAAGAGAGGGGTGGAGTGAGAAGAGAGGGGTGGAGTGAGAAGAGAGGGATGGAGTGAGAAGAGAGGGATGGAGTGAGTGATGAACGTGTAGATGGAGAAACAGACAGAATCCCTTACAGAATGTTTTGATATTGAAGTGTTTTGCTTTCTTTCTTATCCCTCGCTTTATTATCACAAATACTCTGTCTGCTTTAAAATGACATCATGAACGAGAAAGAAAAGACTGAGATGACAGAGACAAGGATTAAAGGCAGAGAGAGAAATAACAGCAGTATGTGGATTACAACAGATGTGTGTGAGGAATACATGATAGCTTTCCTTCAGTCCCTTCATCCCTTGATAAGCTTGGCCTAGGTCCCTAGAAGAGAGGGGGGAGAGAGAGGGTTGTACCACTCTGGGGAGAAGGAAGAAGAGAAAGGGAGGGGAGGGGAGGGAGAGAGGGAGTAAAGGCAGAGGGCTAGGGAGAGGGAGAGAAACACAGTGAGAAATAGAGGGATGAGAGAGAGGAAGATAGAGAGAAAATAAACCTAAAGAGCAAAGCAGAGAAGGGAGGCTGTGTGTTGAACTTGTTTATGTGTGCATAAGCATACCTTTGCCCATGACTCAGTCTCAAAGTTTTTTCTATTTCCTGTTTGACCTGCCCTGTGCAGCCCACTTGGAAACTATTCCTGTGCTATACACTCAGAGAGGGAGTGGGTAGACTGTCAGCTACGGTTTGGCTCAGCTTCTTTAGGAACACATTCACTATGGTTGTATCAAATGGCACCCTAGTCCATTTATAGTGCACTAAGGAATTTTTGAGACACATCCGATGGACATCCTATGGACATCCGTTAGGTTTGATGGTGTGAACTTGCTAGATTGATAAGGGAGGTGACCGTATGATAGACTGTATTTCATTTTAGACTGATCCTATACAGAGGATATGTGTCATCTAGAATGCAAGGGATATTGGTTCTAATAACTTCTTTTGTGTCATATCCAAAGCTATAAAGACGGAGACAAAATGAAAATAACAGAAACAGATTAAATCATAGAGCTAAATCTATAAACTGAGTACGAGTTTAGCTCTGTGATTTTCTCTGTTTTTCAAATTATTATTTTGTCTCCTAGTCTTTATTTACATCCTCTGCCTCCCCTTTATCTTATCAGTAGAGACCCACTGCCACCATCCTAGAGACAATCACCAGCCAGCAACATAAACATTTTACTGACAAGGACGGTCAAATGTTTACTGACGAAGCAAAAGTGTTACTGGCAACAGCCAAAGTGTGTGTGAGATTGGGTCACTCCTGTGTGTGTGTGTGTGTGTGTGTGTGTGTGGTGTGTGTAATGTATGTGTTGTGTGTCCAGAGAGAAAATGATAGAGAGAGCTCCTGATGCGCAGGCACTTTTGAAGTGGACCCCTGCAGGTCCCTTGGAAAGAACAGATCCTCATTTTTCACTCTTTCCACCGGAGGCTCATCCTTCTAATACACTTAGTGCCACAGCCAACCTTGTACACTTTACCTGAGGATACGAAGAGAAGAGAGGACAGGATCCCTCTCCTTTTCTTCTTTATTTGTTTCTGTCTCTCTCTCTCTCTTTCCCTCGCCCACTCTCCCCTCCTCTCTCTCACTCTCACTCTCTTTTTCTTTCTTTATGTCTCTCTCTCTACCCAGCCCCTCTCCCCCTCTCTCTTCCTGATTGAGTGTTTGGTTCAGATATCTACATTATTGTAAAGATGGATCTGGTTGGCCATCTAAATTCCCCTTACTGCAATATACTAATTGTAACCCCTAACTTCCCCTCTGGCCTCCATTGTGGAAGACGTCTGAAAAGAATTGGCCACAAGGAGGTGTCAGAACTGAGCGTCCTTCTCTTGGTCCACTCACAAGACATGTGTGTGTGTGCAAGTGTGTGTGTGTGTGTGTGAATTTGTGTGTGTGTGTGTGTTGTGTCTGCATGCGGGCGTGCATGGGAAAACTCCACTCTACTACATTTCGCTCTTCCAGTCAATAACCTCACACCCCTCTCAATTCCACCAATAAAGCTTAGGCTCAGCTCATTGACCACTGCAGTCAATTACTTCAAATGACCAGTGGGGTCAGTGAATGCATTTCCCGGCGGTCAGCGTGGACCCAGTTCCCTGTGCCAGCCCACAGATTCATAGAAGTGCAACAGAATGGAAATCATGTGGAGGCTTAGACTTCTGCTGACTAGGTAGAGGGCAGCAGTGTTCCCTCAGGGGATGGTAGTGCTGGAGCCCAGGAGAGATGGAGAAGCCTGCCACGGCTGTTTTGGACTGAACTACTATTGGTCTTGATGTTTCTACCTACTTTTGTTAAGTAGGGAGCTGATGCCCTTCTGTGATCATCTTCACGCTGTTGTTCCTAAAAGGTGCTAGAGCTGTTGAGGTGTCTGGCCACCAGATGTCTTCCCTGGACCTCACCAGCACAGCTGAGGGTGTGTTTATGTGTGTGTGGGCATGCAGTGGCAGCTGTCGTCTTCACGCCACATCTTCCAGTTCCTCATCCGTCCGTTTGTCCCTCCATCCATCCACACACACACGCGTGCCCCTCCTGTGCCAGCCTGTCTGCCACACACACTCCCAGGGCACTCATGCCAACTACCCATCTGCCAGCCCAGCCATGTCTCCCAGGGCCAAAGCCCTGGCAATATACCCGTCAACATGCCCCCTGCTGTGGGCAGAGAGTGGAGGACGCTGGCTTGATCTGGCTCTCTGCAGTCAAACACACACACACACACACATCAATGCCACCTGGACCTGTGGCATATTGTCAAATGTGGGTCAGTGTCTGTACTTGTAGCATGTGCTTAGCATGGAACACTCTAACAACACAACTGACCAATGGACTAGATTCAGGAATAGCAGTAATGAGATTATCATAGAAAGATTAGACCAGATACCAAGATATAAAGTTTAGAGATAGTGCTAATGCCGACATGTTTGTTTTATAATAAAGTCAATTATAGTTCTCAACAACAAAAATATGCAATTCACAATAATAATATTTCACAATAAATAAATTGAGTGTTCAAATAATCTATGGATTTATTTCAATACCTCAGGTAAAATCAGTTCTACCTTCTATAGTATCAATTACAAAGTACACAATCAATATTTCACAGTCCCACCACATACAATGGAGTGAACAGTCCCAAAAAACCCAGTAAAGCTGTGTACTTACTGTATACCTTTACTCATTATTTCTAGCTTTAGCTCAGCTTTCTGACTTCACAAGCAGGAGAACGTTTGTCATAAATTCTGAAGATTCCTCTAGAAGGCTTGCTCCAGATTGCAATGGTTGAACTGTCAATCAAAGGCGGGACCTAAAGGATTTGCACACGTTTGATTGGTTGATAATCTTGTTGGCTGTTTCTCTCACAGTTCAAATAATATTAACCCATTAGTTGACTTGGGTTAACATACTGTTACAAGTACGATTGGGTGTGTCCTTGCAGCATCAATGTCCGTCCCATTTCGCCACAATAGACAAAATATACACTGAGTGTACAAAATATTAAGAACACATGCTCGTTCCATTACATGGACTCACCAGGTGAATCCAGGTGAAAACTATGATCCCTTATTGATGTCACCTGTTAAATCCACTTCAATCAGTGTAGATGAAGGGGAGGAGATGAGTTAAAGAAGGATTTTTAAGCCTTGAGACATGGATTGTGTATGTGTGCCATTCAGAGGGTGAATGGGTAAGACAACATATTTAAGTGCCTTTGAACCTGGTATGGTAGTAGCTGACAGGCGCACCGGAGTGTGTCAAGAACTGCAACACTGCTGGGGTTTTCATGCTCAACAGTTTCCTGTGTGTATCAAAAATGGTCCACCACCCAAAGAACATCCAGACAACTTGACACAGCTGTGGGAAGCATTGGTCAACATGGGCCAGCATCCCTGTGGAAAGCTTTCGACACCTTGTAGTCCATGCCCTGACAAATTGAGACTGTTCTGAGGGCAAAAGGGGTTGCAACTCAATATTAGGAAGGTGTTCCTAATGTTTATACACTCAGTGTACAATCACACATCACTTTGTTCTTTTTTAGAGGAAGGCCTTGATTCAATGCGTAGCTCAGAAGATCTGTGTCATACCACGATTGAAATTTAAAGGCAATGTTCCCACTTTTGTGGAGACTGCATTCACGGTAAACACTGCATATGTCGGCTCAATCTGAAATGATCTTTAAATTTCAATTGCCCTATAGTGGATCTTCCGCGATACAAATGTAATCTAGTTTTAAGAGGTAAACATACCAGCTATGGGCCAATCAATATTGAAATAATCTCTTGCTCTTCCTCTCTTTCTCTCTCTCCTTTTCGCTCTCTATTTCTCTGTCTTTTGTTCTTACTGTATACTGTGACAAGGCTTGCTAATCACAGCCAGAGTGTGTTGATACTTCCTCTTTGTCCTCTGCAGGCCTGCTCGTTAAACATCCTATTCAACCTGAATGCCACCTTAGCAGGTTGCAGACGCCATTGAGCTGAGTAATTCCCTTCAAAACAGACAGACACTCTCGGCCACCCTGGTTTCAATAGGTAATAGAACCATCTGCCATTGAAAAGGGCCATTTGGGTTTTCCCTCCAGACATCATAGGAGATGGTAAATTGGTTTCTTTTTTTCCAGCGCTGCTCAGACAATGAGAAGGTAATGACCAGCCAAACGTAATCACACATTCTCTCCTTTTCTTAAATCAACGCTCCTATTCTTCCCCACAATGGCCGACCTGGCCCTGTCTAGCAGTTGCCCGAGTTCTCTGTCTGTCTGTACGACCAGGAGAGAAGAGAAATCAGCACTGGGGAGATTGGGTGGCCATGATGGGGGCAACAGGACTAGATAGATAGATAGATAGAGCGATAGATGGATGACCTCGTTCGACTGTGAAGCATCCGGCAAGTCACACAGCCACCTAAAAGCTGGATGCATACATATGCACGCACACACATAGACAAACCTGGACTTACTCATCTACCCTACCACTGACTGGCTACCCACTCTTCTCCCAGGTCTCTCAGTATTCGTATTCCCAGTCTCAGGCACTCTCATGTTGAGTCACCGTAATGGGCACTGTCTCTGAGCCTGGTTGATCTCCAATCTGTCAGGCCAGTCTTGACACTCTCAGTCTGGAGCCCGTCTGGAGTCGTCCCAGTGAGGAACAGAGAGCAGCACCATACCAAAGACAAGTGTTATGTCCTAGGTGCCCTGCTATGATCAACAGAGAGGAACTCTCTCATATTGCCCCTGCAACAGACAGACAGCAGGGTAGGGCAAGCCTGGCATCTAGCACCGTGGCCCAGGATGGCATATCTGCCTACAGCCACGACCCACCAGATATCCTGCCAGATCAACACGTATTCTATTACCATCCTGGAATGGCACTGGAATGGCATCGGTATGGCATTGAGATGGCATCAGAGTGCCATCGTCACATTGTCACTCGTTTAGAATGACTTTGATAGCTGTGCCAGGTGACAGACACAGTGTCAGATCGGATGGCATCACACCGCCAGCAGGAAAGTCATTCTCATTGACGCAGTGCATGCGTGTCCGTGTGTGGGTGTTTGTATGTGTGTGTGTGTGCCTGTGCGTGTATCTCTGTGTGTGGTTGCAAGCGAGTGTGTGTGGAGGATGTTTTTTACAGGCAGGGAGTGGGTAGTGCCTCCATGCCAACCCGCCCGTGCATGCTGGCTGTTCTCTCAGTGTGTGAATCCATCTGGTAATGGCTTAAATGGGACTCTCTCTCCAAGCTGGCACCAGGCTCGGCTGGCACTGCCAAGGGACTGTGTACACTTCGAGCTCTGAGTCAGAAAACATACACTCCCCCATCAAACCAAAGCTGTGTGGTGTTGAGGAAAATCCACAGAAAGCTCTCTGGATTACTGTGTGTATGTATGGTACCATCATTCCTCTTAGGAGCATAGTGAACACTGTCTGCTACTCTCCCAGTACAGACACATACACATGAACACTAACACACACAAGACCTCAGGAGCATTGAGCTTCACACGTGTGTGTGTGTGTGTGTGTGTGTGTGTGTGTGTGTGTGTGTGTGTGTGTGTGTGTGTGTGTGTGTGCGAGTGTGCATGTATTTGACCTGTCCACACAGACATGCCTCTGTCTGTGTGACCATTATGTGTGAACCCAGTCTCCGCTATTCTCTCTTTCTCTCTCTCTCGCTCTCCCCATTCTCTCTCCCTCTCCCCCACCTTCTTTCCTTCCCTCTCCCTGGACCACCTGTTCCCAGCAGACACAACTGTTCTCAGCCTTCTGCCACCAACTCCGACCCTCTTCCAATTCCCTCCCCCCTTCTCCTCCTCCCCTGAGCCCTGTGAACCCATGGCTCCCAAGGATGCCTGGCGTGCCCTGACCACGACTGCCACATTCTCCACACATACCAGCACATACCAGCCCAGAGAAAGGGTGACAGACAGGCAGAGCTAGGACCCAGCCACAGTCAAGGATAGCAGCCATCTTATTTTTGTGACAGCTGGCTACAGGCCAGCCTCTGAGGCCTTCCTCCTTTCATCGCCTCTCACCAAGGAGGGACGCCGCCTGCCAGTCTCACATATTTTATACATCTGATGTTGGCTTCTATACTGGAGGAACAGAGGAGAGGACCGAGGAACTCACTCCTGATCTGAGGGAGGGAGACTGGGACCTGGTGTCTATTCCTAGCTTCACTCATCTCTGTGGAGGTTTGGGTGAAGGCTATTCGGCCATGTCGGACCATGACCCCTTCTGGAGGAAGACATTCTCCCAACTGAACTGTGGCACTGTCATGATTGGGGGGCAATTGATGAGTGAAGCTGCTTACACTGTGCAGTAGATTACCATGTAAATCCACACACAGAACCCTCTAGAATGAATAGAACACTCTAGACAAACCTGTTTGTGGTTGTTGAAAAAGTTCTCGTTTTGCCATGTTTTTCGAAGTATGCAGCATGAATCACAAGTATTTTATTCTCCTACTCTACTGCCTCACTATGCCCCACTACTCCAGATTTATACAGTAAACAGCAGTCTTTTAAGCAGTGCAGTGGGACGTTGGTTCTATCCACTCGTTCCCCCTCTTTCTCCCACCCTCCCCTCCCTTTATCTCTCGCTCTCAGTCCCGTTGCATTGCCTGCTGGGATCTAACAGCTGCGACAACCCGCGCTAAGCTATCTCCCCCCTGCAGGCCCCGGCACTGTGGAATCACTTTGTCTGGCCAAGCCCCATGTCATCCTCATCCCCAACCACCACACTGCACAGAAATGGAGGGAGGGATGGAGAACAGGAGGTAAAGGCCATGGGAGAACAGGAGAAGATGAAGAGAATGGAGGAAGAGAGGGGATGGAGACAGAGGGAGGAAGAGATGGATGGATGGAAAGGGAGGGAAAGTAGAGAACAGGAGGAGAAGAGAATCGAGAGGGAAGAGACGCACATTACCATAGATATATTTGGTATAGAGCCACAGCAAACTTAGATCAGTTATTATTGTATACATGCCCATTTCTGCTTCCTTATGACATTACCAAAGTTATAAATAATTATATATAATGATAATATGAAAATAAAGTTGCCATGCCAACGGTATATGTCATATAAGTTTGGTGTTTGGTCAGATAATAATGCTGTCCCGGAGACAACCTTTGATGGTATGCTGTATCCATGAAACAGAGGTACAGAGCCTTCAGAAAGTATTCATACCCATTTACATATTCCACATTGTGTTGTGTTACAGCTTGAATTCAAAATGGATTCAATTGATAGATTTTTTCACACCCATCTACACAATACCCCATAATGACAAAGTGAAAACATGTTTTTATAAATGTTTGTACATTTATTGAAAATGAAAATGAAATATCCTTTTTACGTAAGTATTCACACCCCTGTGCCAATACGTTGTAGAAGCACCTTTGGAAGCGATTACAGCTGAGAGTCTTTCTGGGTAAGTCTCTAATAGCTTTCCACACCTAGATTGTGCAACATTTGCCCATTATTACTTTTCATAATTCTTCAAGTTCTGTCAAATTGTTTTTTGATCATTGCTAGACAAACATTTTCAGATCTTGCCTAGATTTTCAAGTAGATTTAAGTCAAAACTGTAACTCGCCACTCAGGAACATTCACTGTCTTCTTGGTAACCAACTAGTAGATTTGGCCTTGTGTTTTAGGTTATTGTCCTGCTGAAAGGTGAATTCATCTCCCAGTGTCTTGTGGAAATCAGTTTGGATTTTACCTTTACTTAGCTCCATTTATTTTTTATCCTGAAAAACTCCCCAGTCCCTAATGATTACAAGCATACCCATAACATTCAAGCATAGCCACCACGAGGCTTGAAAATATGGAGAGTTGTTTTCTCAGTATTACTTTAATGCCTTGTTGCAAACAGGACACATGTTTTGGAATATGTTTTATTCTGTACAGGTGTCCTTCTTTTCCCTCCGTAACTACACTTATTAATATAATCTATTAGGAGGCATCAAATCTAATCACATTTTATTCATCACCCAAAACAACAGTGAAATGCCCATAACCAACAGTGCAATTTCAAAAAAGAATACAGATAAGAATAAGAGTTAAAAGCCACAAGTAATTAAAGAGGAGCAGTAAAAAAATAACATATACAGGGGGAGCCGGTACAGAGTCAATGTGCAGGGGCACCGGTTAGTTGAGGTAGTATGGACATGTAGGTAGAGTTATTAAAGTGACTATGCATAGATGACAACAGAGTGTGGCAGTGGTGTGGAGAGGGGGGATGCAAATAGTCTTGGTAGCCATTTGACTAGATGTTCAGGAGTCTTATGGCTTGGGGGTAGAAGCTGTTTAAAAGCCTATTGGACCTAGACCTCCGGTACTGCTTGTCGTACGGTAGCAGAGAGAATAGTCAATGACTAGGGTGGCTGGAGTCTTTGACAATTTGTAGGGCCTTCCTCTGACACCGCCTGGTATAGAGGTCCTGGATAGCAGGAAGCTTCTCCCCAGTGATGTACTGGGCCGTTCGCACTACCCTCTGTAGTGCCTTGCAGTCGGAGGCCGAGCAGTTGCCATACCAGGCAGTGATGTAACCAGTCAGGATGTTCTAGATGGTGCAGCTGTAGGTCTTTTTGAGGATCTGAGGACCCATGCCAAGTCTTTTCAGTCTCCTGAGGAGGAATAGGTGTTGTCGTGCCCTCTTCACGACTATCTTGGTGTGCTTGGACTATGTTAGTTTGTTGGTGATGTGGACACCAAGGAACTTGAAGCTCTCAACCTGCTCCACTGCAGCCCCATCGCTGAGAATGGGGGCATGCTGTGTCCTCTTTTTCCTGTAGTCCACAATCATCTCCTTTGTCTTGATCACGTTGAGGGAGAGGTTGTCCTGGCACCACACGGCCAGGTCTCTGACCTCCTCCCTATAAGCTGTCTCGTTGTTGTAGGTGATCAGGCCTACCACTGTTGTGTCATCTGCAAATTGAATGATGGTGTTGGAGTAGTGCCTGGCCACGCAGTCATGAGTGAACAGGGAGAACAGGAGGGGGCTGAGCACGCAGCCCTGAGGGGCCCTGTGTTGAGGATCAGCGTAGCAGATGTGTTGTTACCTACCCTTACCACCTGGGGGTGGCCCAACAGGAAGTCCAGCATCCAGTTGCAGAGGGAGGTGTTTAGTCCCAGGGTCCTTAGCTTATTGATGAGCTTTGAGGGCACTATGGTGTTGAATGCTGAGCTGTAGTCAATGAATAGCATTCTCGCATAGGTGTTCCTTTTGTCCAGGTGTGAAAGGTCAGTGTGGAGTGCAATAGAGATTGCGTGATCTGTGGATCTGTTGGGGCGGTATGCAAATTAGAGTGGTACTAGGGTTTCACGTTTGTAGCCTTTCAAAGCACTTCATGGCTACAAACGTGAGTGCTACTGGTCGGTAGTCATTTAAGCAGGTTACCTTAGTGTTCTTGGGCACAGGCACTATGGTGGTCTGCTTAAAACATGTTGGTAAGGGAGAGGTTGAAAATGTCAGTGAAGACACTTGCCAGTTGGTCCGCGCATGCTCTGAGTACACATCCTGGTAATCCGTCTGGCCCTGCGGCCTTGTGAATGTTGACCTGTCTAAGGGGTCTTACTCACATTGTCTGGGGAGAGCGTGATTAAACAGTCTTCCGGTACAGCTAGTGCTCTCATGCATGTTTCAGTGTCATTTGCCTCGAAGCGAGCATCAAAGTAGTTTAGCTCGTCTGGTAGGCATGTGTCACTGGGCAGCTCTCGGCTGTGCTTCCCTTTGTAGTCTGTAATCGTTTGCAGGCCCTGCCACATCTGACGAGCGTCAGAGCCGGTGTAGTACGACTCAATCTTAGTCCTGTATTGATGCTTTGCCTGTTTGATGGTTCGTCGGAGGGCATAGCGGGATTTCTTATGAGGTTCCGGGTTAGAGTCCAGCTCCTTGAAGTGGCAGCTCTACCCATTTGCTCAGTGCAGATGCTTCCTGTAATCCATGGCTTTTGGTTGGGGTATGTATGTACGGTCACTGTGGGGACAACGTCATTGATGCACTTATTGATGACGTCAATGACAGATGTGGTGTACTCCTCAATGCCATTGGAAGAATCCCGGGACATATTCCAGTCTGTGCTAGCAAAACAGTCCTATAGTTTAGCATCTGCTTCATCTGACCACTTTTTCATTGATCTAGTCACTGGTGCTTCCTGCTTAAATATTTGCTTGTAAACAGGAATCAGGAGGAAGCAATTATGGTCAGATTTGCCAATTGGAGGGTGAGGGAGAGCTTTGTATGCGTCTCTGTGTGTGGAGTATAGGTGGTCCAGAGTTATTTTACCTCTGGTTGCACATTTAACATGCTGATATAAATTTGGTAAAACTGATTTAAGTTTCACTGCATTAAAGTCCCCGACTACTAGGAGCGCCGCCTCTGGGTGAGCGTTTTCTTGTTTGCTTATGGCAGAATACAGCTCATTCAATGCTGTCTTAGTGCCAACCTCTGACTGAGGTGGTATGTAAAACAGCTACTAAAAATAGGTAGTGTGGTCTACAGCTTATCATGAGACACTCTACCTCAGGCGAGCAATAGCTCAAGACTTCCTTAGATATAGTGCACCAGCTGTTGTTATCAAAAATACATAGTCCGCCGCCCCTTGTCTTACCAGACGCCGCTGTTCTATCCTGCCGGTACATCGTATAACCAGCCAGGTGTATGTTGATATTGTCGTTGTTCAGCCATGACTCTGTGAAGCATAAGATGGTACAGTATATAATATCCCATTGGTAGTTTAATCTTCCCCGTAACCAGTCGATTTTAATGTCCAAAGATTGCACGTTTGCTAGCAGAATTGAGGGAAGTGGATTCGATCGCCTTCGAATTCTCAGAAGGCAGCCCGCTCTCCGGCCTCTCTTTCTCTGCCTTCTCTTCACGCAGATCACGGGGGTCGGGGCCTGTTCTCGTGGGAGCCGTGTATCCTCCACTTTGGGCTAGTCAGAGTCGTGAAAGAAGAAAAATTATTCTGCTAGTCCGTGGTGAGTAATCGCAGTCCTGATGTCTAGAAGTTATTTTCGGTCATAAGAGACGGTAGAGGCAACATTATGTACAAAATGAGTAATAAATAAGTTTAAAAGAGCGCAGATAAACAAACAAAAAAACAATTGGCATGTAAAACGTCTGTCTTCAGCTCCGGCGCCATCTTATTAATACCAAGGCCAAGGCCATAATTCCCAGTCAGGTCATGTGATCAGATATATGTTGAAGGAAAAGGGTTCTTTAAAAATGTAAAGATGCACTCCAGCTATTTTTGAAACACAATACTCCATGTATAAAATAAATAATTTAAAAAATGAAGTATGAATACAGTAATGTACACACACTTAAAGCCGAGCTGTGCGGAAGGTGAAACAGTGCCTCTGGTTGCCACTGGTTGCCTCTGGTTGCCACTGGTTGCCACTGGTTGCCTTTGGATGCCACTGGTTGCCACCGGTTGCCTCTGGTTGCCTCTGGTTGCCACTGGTTGCCACTGGTTGCCACTGGTTGCCACTGGTTGCCACTGGTTGCCCCTGGTTGCCACTGGTTGCCTCTGGTTGCCACTGGTTACCTCTGGTTGCACTGGTTGCCCCTGGTTGCCTCTGGTTGCCACTGGTTGCCTCTGGTTGCCCCTGGTTGCCTCTGGTTGCCACTGGTTGCCTCTGGTTTCCCCTGGTTGCCTCTGGTTGCCACTGGTTGCC